>NW_014542176.1:75273-77407 GCF_000741045.1 Vigna radiata var. radiata
AAAATTTTCCCTGAAAATAATAATGCAAATAATTAGCTCAGAAAATTCAAATTAATTAAAATTAGAATTTTCGGTCAAATTAAGCATAATTAGGAAAAACGGGAAAATACCGGACAATTAAGCACAATTCCCTGATTAATTCTAGCACAATAAACTAAGTGAAATCAATTAAATATCGACTCATCACTGTATCCTGCAAACATTAGGCACTAACCCTAGAAAACATTTCTTAGAACAAAAATAAAAATAAACATAACAATCAAGTCAAACTTAATCAATTTACACTACTCGATAAGTTAAACCATGAGTCCCTGACAACGGTGCTAAAAACTTGTTAGGTCCTTGACAAGTGTATGAAGTTTCAGATGTACCGGAGACGTCTTGCGGCAAGCGTCGATGCTTCACTCGGTTTCCATGGTTTTGAAACCAACAATAAACGTTGTATTCTCCGATTTCCCCATACTCCCTTAGTCGTTCTACAATCTCGCGAATCTGATCTCGACTAGGATTAATGATCCCATAGTTGAAAATGTTCAATAAGATTTTAACTTGTTCCGGGGTGGACCACCAACGTTTGTAACCCGTCTTGGCTTCAATATTCATTTTTTATAAGTTTTTGTTCATACTTCTTCAAAAAAAAAGTAAAAGTAAAAAGATTTATTATGTTCAAGTCAAGTTTCCATTTTAAGTCAAGTCTTCCATTTTGCTTCTTCTCTTTTTAGTTTAATTTTCATTGTCCAGTCTTTGAAGTCTCGATGTCCAGAAATAGATATGTTTCACGGTCCTCGCAATGGATCCTAACTAGATCTAAGTCCAAAGAGTCTGTATTTTTTGTTTGTTTAAAAAAAAATTGTTTTGGTTTGTTTTAACTGGGGTACGTGGCATTGTTCTACCCGAATGTCTCTATCATACCTTCAAACGAAGGGAGATTAACAACGGTTTTCCAGCCTATATACCCCGTATTGTAAGACAATGTGTTCATTAATATGACAACATATATATAACAAGTAAGAAAAAGAGAAAAAGGAAAGGGAAGTAAAGAACACAATGCTAAAGAAGCGTAAAGCAGAAAAACATAGAACAAAGAGAAGAAGGGTTGAGAGAGAGAAAAACTTACGAACGCGAAAGTAGAGGGAGAATCTCACTCGGAAGAGGGTTCACTAAGAAGCTCTTAGACACACTCGAAGGAGGATCTCACTCGTGCTCAGATCTCAGAAGCTCTTTCACTCAGAAGCTCTCACACTCTCTCACACGCTCAAGAATCGCAACACCTCAAAGTGTCGCTCAACGAAGTCCGCTCCTCCTTGTATAGCCGAAAATCTCACTGTGTCCACAGTTTCGGTCATGCATACCGGAGGCTTCAATAGTATCGGTAAAAAAAAAATTAATTAATTAGTGATAGTAGGTGTCTGATCTTTCTCACATTTTGGAAGTATAAGATATTCAAATTATGAAGAATCTCTTAGTAAAAGTTTAACCATTCGATATAGAAGACAATCAGATAAAATGCTTTAGGAGAAAGATCAACATAGTCATAGTAATTTGGGAAAGGAGAACATGTGACTTTACAAAGGAACTAGTATATCATATGAAACAGTCATAACCCCATTGGTTTCCTGGAAACGATGAATTTTCGAGGACAAAAATTTTTGTTGTTGGGGAGAATGTAAGACCCATGAAAAATATTTATTTTAATAAAAAGTAGTAAATTTTAGCATTATTATAATATTTTTAATGAATAGAAAATATAATTAAGGTTATAAAAATTTAAATTTATGATAGAAAATTTTAATAATTTCAGAAGGAGGGATTTAAAATTTTGAGAACCTATTTTAGAAGATTTTGTTAAAAAAAAAATGAATAGTAAAAAGTGAATAGTAAAAACAAAAAAAATATAAAAAAATAAAATAAAAATAATGAGAGGATAAGAATATGTGAGTTGCATGATTAAGGAAGGATAAGGTTTGCAAGTGGTTTTGCAAGTGGTGATTAAAATATTAATAAAATAATATTAAAATAATAAATAATAAATAAAATAAATAATAATTTGAATAGTAAAATTTTTGGACTATAAATAGCCATGGGAGGAGAGCTTATTCTACACAAAGAGAGGAAGAATCAAGTGAGAAATCTT
>NW_014542176.1:77877-86330 GCF_000741045.1 Vigna radiata var. radiata
TTGAATTTCTATGAGAATATTATATGCTGTTGTTTTGAATCTGTGAATAAGAAATTTGTTAATAACACGTTGAGGAACACTTTGGCTAAGGAAAGACCTGGTACTTAAGTTGTCCATTGTGACACACCTCTCTTTCCTGGAAGTCTACTCGATGTGTTTTTAACTAATTCTTATCAAACAGATTATATGCAGTTAAATTATTTTGTGATATATTTAATTTGTATGATTTTTGGGGATGAATGGACTTTATGATGTTTGTATGAATTATTGAGTGTATATCTTTTTTCTATTACATCTATTTGGAAGGATAAGAAGATGTCTAACCGGCTTTGCCAGATTCAAGTTCTTGGTTTCCCAGAACTTTTATATTAAAATTATTTTTTTATGGTAGCTTACCATTACTTTTTGTGTTGTATGTATTATATTATGTTGGATGTGAAATTTATGTAATTGAGCGTAATGGGAATGTGGTAGAGAGTGGGAAATCCTTACTGAAGATCCATCTTGAGAAGTTGGACAAAGTAGGAAGGATGTAGTTTAAGTGGTTGTATTTATATCTGAAGATCCAGTTTGGGGGACAGAGTAGGATATGATAATTGAGCTAGCAAGTAGGTGCATCCATATCCGAAGATCCACTTTAGGGGACAGAGTAGGATATGATGTATCTGAGTAAAGTACCACTGCAAGCGTAAAACCTGTTTAGAGTTCGACGTTAATACGATTATTTGATTGGGTTGAGTTTATGATGATCATGGTGTGTTTATTGTATTATTAAGAGATTTTACTTATAAGTTAAATATTATGTTATTAATTTAAATATATCATGTTATTTTGTTACAATAGCTCACCCTTGCTTTATTTGTTGTTTGGTGGTTACTGTTGTGTTGTGTGTTTTCTCTCGGCGATGATCATTCGGTGGGTGTGAGCAGAAAGTGGTGAGACGCCGGTGGAACATGCGTTAGATGGAGGATTGACTAGTGTTTAGCTCTTATGGACGAGATCCCTATTTCAATCATTTTAAGTTTGGAATGTATTAAGTTTATATATTGAGTGATGGTTTGTATATTAAGGAAAACTTTTATTCCTCGTTTCTATGACTGTTCTATCATATCAAGAATGTAATAACTATATTATAGTTTCATACTATAATTATTGGGATGTTACAGACCCCACCCATTTCTAGGGATTCTCGGCATTTCTGGTGAGGAGGCCGACCACACGCTTGAGGTCTCCAACTTTCATTTTGCTTGGCTTGTATGAACTCTCTCTTGGAGACCGTGATGGGTGCTTCTCGTTTTTGAGCTTGAATGAACCAAGATCACGTTTTTCTTCTTCTCTTTCTTGTAACTTTACTTATTCTTGCATAATGGAAGTGAGCTCTATCACTCCTCTTCTTGCATTGTCCATTTAAATGTTGAAAGCTTGAGCTTGGAGGTGGTTCTTTGCATTTTCATGGTGGTTCCTTTGGTTGAATGAAGACCCATTTTGCATTTTCGTTTCCTTTTTGCTGCACTTTGGATGTTTATGTTTAAGTTTCTTTGTTGAATGGAGAAGAGGTATTTTACATTGAGCATTGAAGTGAAGAAAACATGAGTTGATTGATGGTTGTTGGAAGTTTGAACCCTTTTTTCTTCTTGTGTTTCACTTTGAGTAATGGAAGTAAATTATGAGCTGGAACATTGTGTGTCTTGATGAGGGCTGGACGGTGCTGCAAGGGGAGCTAGGGATTCCATTTTGTTTTCATCAAAAGTGTGAAGAAAAGTGAGTGTTAGGTTGGTTAGTAGAAGTTAGAATTTGGCTTTGTTGTTCTTGAATTTCTTTGGGAATGGAAACTTGGTTTTTGGGTGCATTTTTGGTGTGGAGAAGTGAAGAAAGGCTTTGGTTGTTGTTTAGTGGAAGAAAAACCGAGAATAGGTTGAGAAGGGAGAGATAAATGGCACATTTAATTTTTACCCGATTTGGACAAGCACATGCAGAGGCACATTTTCCATAGAAGGAATCTTTCCTTTTGGGTGTTGACCCCTTTGCTAGCAATTGTCGAGAATTGCATTGAGGAGAAGAATGTCTTGTGTTGATTATTCCATTTGACCTTGCTTATGTGGCACATTGGTAGAAGTAATTTAAGCACCTTTTTGACTTGTGAAGTTGGGAAGCTATGTTTTCTACATGGTGAGGAAGGTGAGCTCGGCAATTTGGCCTGGGGAAGTTAATTTCTGAATTTGTATTGATGGAGAGAAGAATGCACGAATCCCATAGTGTGGAAAGCAATGTTTGTCATGGAGATTGAAGCACATGGCACACAAGGAAGCAACATATTAAATTATTTCTTGAATGAAGAAAGTGAATGGTAGTTGGTGTGTTGGACTCACGACCAAGAGGTTTCATTTAGGCCATTTACAATTTTAATTTCATTTGTTGGATGTATTTGGTCACATGGAATGTGTAGGAAAAAGCATGTTTGATTATTCCTTTCTTTTGAATTAGTTTACATAGTAGGTTGAGTTGCTTTTCATTTCTTTAATTTAGTTTTGCATTTTAATAATTTTAATTGTGCTAGATATTTGTTTGTCACATTGTTGGGGTCTAGTATTTTATTTTGTCTCAATGTTGTCTAGTATTTGTGGTAGAGATAATTTGACTGTCATGCTANNTTAAATTAACTTGNTTGGTCATTAGCGNTATTGCATTGTTTCCTTGAGATACCTGGACTGTTATTGTGTTTGCCACTCTGACTTGGTTAATGTGAAATCTGTATTTGCACTTGCAATTGGGTATACACTTAGTTGCCTAGTTGGTGTTGAGTCTTCACAAAGTTGATGAAACTGCATGGTGTAAATTGGATTTGATGTTAACATTGCGTTCGCTTAGTTCACTTTTATGAAAACATGATTAGCCTTCGCTTAGTTGGTTAATTGTGTTGGATAAGAGGTTTGAGTCACTGTTTTATTTTGTTGATCTGTGATAGGAAGCATTGTAATTAAGTTAATGACCAACCGTTTTCACAATGCATTTGATTCCATTTTTACATCTGTGTTTGCAATTTCATTTTTATATTTTTGTTGCATCCGTGTTTTAATTTTATTTATCCGCATTCACAATCCTTTCACAAACCCCCCCCACTACTTGTTAGACCTAATTCCTGAACCACATTTGGTTCTTGAGAGACAACCTAGGAGTCACTTCCTAGTCTATAGTGCATTCTTTTATGCACATTAAATTTTTCATGGGGTGCGACACCCATCAAAATTTTGGCGCCACTGCCGGGGACCAACGGTTCAGTTTTAGGTCTTTGTTGTGTTAGTTTGTGTCTTGTTCTATCTTGTGTTGTGAGTGTGATGTTCTGTTCTGTGTGTTCGTTTTTGTATTTGTGTTATCATGTGTGTTGCATTTAGGTAGCTTTAGTTGCATATTTTCATTGCATTCTTCTTTTCCCCCTTCTTTCTACATGTCTACCTACTTTGATTTTGTGAATAATGCTTCTTCTGCCTATGTCCATGACTTTGATTCTCCTTCTGCATCTAACTCTGATGTTGCTTCTCATGCATATCCTGCTGATTTCTATGTTGAGAACAATATGAGTCATCCTCCCATTCCTGAGAGTGCTCTTTGGGAGCCAGTTTCACATAGTGAGGATGATGTTCATTGCGTTCTCACATCTAGACTGATAGATTTATTGCCTAGGTTTTATGATTCTGCAGGTGAATGCCCACATAGACACTTGGAGAGGTTCCAACACATTTGCTCTGTAATGAAACCTCCACATGTCCCTGATGATCAAATTTTCTTAAAGGCATTCCTGCATTCAGTAGAAGAAGCAACATGGGGGTGGCTTTATTATCTTCCTCCTGAATTTAAGGCTAATTGGGAAGATCTTAAGCATCTGTTTTTGGAAAGATTCCGCCCTTTACAGCATCAATATCAAGAACCACCATTCCAGAATGTTTGTATGCCTCCACCAGTCCAGGAACCACAGCAGCTGCAGTTTCATGAGCCTGCCTAAGCAACTCCTCATCCTTCCACTACTTTTGAGCCTACAATGAAGGAGTCACTGAGGCAGATAGCCATGCAGAACATTCAGTTCCAGCAAGAGACCAGAGCTTCTATTCAGAGTTTGACTGATCAGATGGGGCAAATGGTCACTCAACTCACTGAGGAACAATCTTATGTTACAGGGGAATCACCATTTCAGGCTGTTCAGCTTCCAGATGATGTTGGTGCCATCCACATAGGAGATGGGGAGCAGAGTGATGAGCTTAGTATTGTGCCACCTACTTTCCCACCCTCTTGTGTCCCCACTCTTGCACCTGAGGAGACTAATGAAAATTTTGAGGACCAGGCAGGTATGAGCAACACTTTTGAGTCGGGTAAACCATCTTCACCTTCCACCACTTTACCAATCTTCAGGGAAGTGGAGGTAAACATACCTAAGATTGATTCTGTTGTTGATGATTACGCTGATGATGGGTATGTTCATGATTATATTGTTGATGAACATGCTTTTAATTCTACCTCTCTGCACGATGAGAATCACTTTTTTCTATCACATTTGAATGTTTCTTCTCCATGCACTGAACATGAATCTGAGATTGTTGTTCATATTGTTTCTACATTTGAAAGTGTTTCATGTTCTAAGAGTTTATCTAATGTTCAACATGTTACACTGGGATTGGGTGTTATAACCCTGCATATTATTTCTGTGGAGCCACAGTGCACTAACCATGTTGCAGGAGGTACACGTGAATTTGACCAACAAGCACCCACAGTGGAAAACAAAGGTGCAACCATACCCAAAAGCTTGAATATTAATAGGCACCAGCTGAATCCGCTCATCAACAATCACTACTTCTTAGATCCAACTGTAGAGGACATCTCCTTGCCTGATCAAATTTGGAGGACGAAGCAGTTCTTCCTCAAGACTTCCTTGCTGAATCCTGTGGTGGAAGACATCTCCCTAAAAGTCCAAAATTGGCAACTACCACCAATACCAGGGGAGTTTCCTTTTTCCTTCTCCTCCCTTTCCCGTTTTCATTGCATTTGTCCATGATCTGTTGACTGTTATGATTTCTTATCTTATGCTTATTACACATTGAGGACACTGTGTAGTTTAAGTGTTGTATATTGGGGGAGATTCTGATTTTTCTTTGTTAGTTTATGTTTTCTGCGTTAATTTTTTTGTTTTCTAGTTAGTCTTGTTGTGTCTTGTGTACAGTTTTGCATGTTTTTCGTGATCTCTGGAGTTTGTTTAGGTTGTAGACTTGTCTTTCACTTCAGTGATACTCTGATTTGTTGGATATCCTTGCTTTTCTCTGCTTGGAAGATGATTATGATGTTTGAGAGTTGAATTGATTGTGATAGAATTACCCTGTGTGAGAATTTGAGCCACTTGATATTCTTTCTTGTGTGTGATATGTCTCTTGATTGCTTGCACATATGCCTTGGCTTGACTCTTTTTGATGTTTCTTGATTGATATGCATGTTTGGAAGTGATAAAGGCAGTTTTGTTGTTGAGCCTCTCTAGCCAAATGAGCCTACCTTGTTGTGATCCTTTGATAGCCCCTTTGAGCCTTTATTTTCCCCATTTCTTTGTTTTGAAGCTCATACACTAGCCCTAAGTGAAAAACCATGATTACATTAACCTTAGGGAATTTTGGAGCTGTGGAATTGTTTTGGGAATAAGTGTGGTCTCTTGGGATATTATGATGAATTGGTTAGTTGGCTCCTCTTCTTGTTTTGTTTTGTAAATATGTTGTGTATCTTGTCTCTTAGAGTTGTGTTCTGAAAAGAGAGAAAAGAAAAGAGACAAGATGAAAAAGAGAAAAAAGAAAAAAAAAATACAGAAAAAAATGAGAAAATTAAAAAAATGTTGTGAATAAAGGAGTCAAGAAGAGGATTGAATTAGAGATTTGGGTGTGCGTATACTGTGTTTACACTTGTTCCCCATTTCTCCTTTATTTCCTTTGGTTTTTAGCTTCTCATCCATATTTATCCTCCCTTTTCCTTGACCCCATTGCATCCATAAAAGGCCTTTTGATTTGAACATGCATATATGTTTTGAGTGCTGATATGAGAGGCTTGCCAAGTTTGTTTGTTGCTTGTTTTCTTGAGTGCATTGAGTTGACATTGTTTACCCTAGACACTTGAGAGAAACACTGATAATGCATTTGTGAGGTTTTGTGCTTTTGATTCACCTCTTGAACTGATTGATCATTTTGTCATGCTTTGAACTGCTTGGATGATTTCATGAGTATCTATTTTCCTTGATTTTTGTGTTGGATATTGTCCACTTCCTTTCACTGTCCAGATTTCTTGAGAACTGTGTAATTTTGTTTCTTTCATTGTGAGTCATTGTTTTCAGTGTGTTGAGTCTGTGTCACTTCCTGATGTCCGTAGAACTGTTCCCTGTTTTGCGTCTTGATTTTTCCTAGGAGTGCAAAAGACTAAGTGTGGTCTATTTTGATGATTCGATATTTTATTGACTGTATTTAGTTCATTGCACTTAAATAAATCAGGTAATTGTGTTTAATTGTCCGTTATTTTTACTGTTTTTCCTAATTCTGCTTAATTTGATTGGAAATTTGTATTTTCGCTAATTTGAATTTTTTGAGCTGGTTAATTGCATTTTTAGTTGCAGGGAAATTTTGGAGATATCTTTTGGAGCATTAGGAGGTCGCGTGGTCATTAAAGAATCTACAATTAGTCATTTCAATTTTAATTAAATTGTAACATAGTTGTTTAGTAACTTTAATTAGGATTTTGTGCATTGGGTCAATGTTGGCAAAATTTATGATGGGCCCAAAGTTGTATCACACTTGGCACCTCCCTAGGGTTTCTTTTTGGGGTCGACCCCACCCATTTCTAGGGATTCTCGGCATTTTTGGTGAGGAGGCCGACCATACACTTGGGATCTCCAACTTTAATTTTGCTTGGCTTGTATGAACTCTCTCTTGGAGACCATGATGGGTGTTTCTCGTTTTTTAGCATGAACGAACCAAGATCACGTTTTTCTTCTTCTCTTGCTTGAAACTTTACTTATTCTTGCTTAATGGAAGTGAGATCTATCACTCCTCTTCTTGCATTGTCCATTTGAATGTTGAAAGCTTGAGCTTGAAGGTGGTTCTTTGCATTTTCATGGTGGTTCCTTTGGTTGAATGAAGACCCATTTTGCATTTTCGTTTCCTTTTTGCTGCACTTTGGATGTTTATGTTTAAGTTTCTTTGTTGAATGGAGAAGAGGTATTTTACATTGAGCATTGAAGTGAAGAAAACATGAGTTGATTGATGGTTGTTGGAAGTTTGAACCCTTTTTTCTTCTTGTGTTTCACTTTGAGTAATGGAAGTAAATTATGAGCTGGAACATTGTGTGTCTTGATGAGGGCTGGACGGTGCTGCAAGGGGAGCTAGGGATTCCATTTTGTTTTCATCAAAAGTGTGAAGAAAAGTGAGTGTTAGGTTGGTTAGTAGAAGTTAGAATTTGGCTTTGTTGTTCTTGAATTTCTTTGGGAATGGAAACTTGGTTTTTGGGTGCATTTTTGGTGTGGAGAAGTGAAGAAAGGCTTTGGTTGTTGTTTAGTGGAAGAAAAACCGAGAATAGGTTGAGAAGGGAGAGATAAATGGCACATTTAATTTTTACCCGATTTGGACAAGCACATGCAGAGGCACATTTTCCATAGAAGGAATCTTTCCTTTTGGGTGTTGACCCCTTTGCTAGCAATTGTCGAGAATTGCATTGAGGAGAAGAATGTCTTGTGTTGATTATTCCATTTGACCTTGCTTATGTGGCACATTGGTAGAAGTAATTTAAGCACCTTTTTGACTTGTGAAGTTGGGAAGCTATGTTTTCTACATGGTGAGGAAGGTGAGCTCGGCAATTTGGCCTGGGGAAGTTAATTTCTGAATTTGTATTGATGGAGAGAAGAATGCACGAATCCCATAGTGTGGAAAGCAATGTTTGTCATGGAGATTGAAGCACATGGCACACAAGGAAGCAACATATTAAATTATTTCTTGAATGAAGAAAGTGAATGGTAGTTGGTGTGTTGGACTCACGACCAAGAGGTTTCATTTAGGCCATTTACAATTTTAATTTCATTTGTTGGATGTATTTGGTCACATGGAATGTGTAGGAAAAAGCATGTTTGATTATTCCTTTCTTTTGAATTAGTTTACATAGTAGGTTGAGTTGCTTTTCATTTCTTTAATTTAGTTTTGCATTTTAATAATTTTAATTGTGCTAGATATTTGTTTGTCACATTGTTGGGGTCTAGTATTTTATTTTGTCTCAATGTTGTCTAGTATTTGTGGTAGAGATAATTTGACTGTCATGCTANNTTAAATTAACTTGNTTGGTCATTAGCGNTATTGCATTGTTTCCTTGAGATACCTGGACTGTTATTGTGTTTGCCACTCTGACTTGGTTAATGTGAAATCTGTATTTGCACTTGCAATTGGGTATAC
>NW_014542176.1:91590-92964 GCF_000741045.1 Vigna radiata var. radiata
TGCATTGTTTCCTTGAGATACCTGGACTGTTATTGTGTTTGCCACTCTGACTTGGTTAATGTGAAATCTGTATTTGCACTTGCAATTGGGTATACGCTTAGTTGCCTAGTTGGTGTTGAGTCTTCGCTTAGTTGATGAAATTGCATGGTGTAAATTGGATTTGATGTTAACATTGCGTTCGCTTAGTTCGCTTTTATGAAAACATGATTAGCCTTCGCTTAGTTGGTTAACTGTGTTGGATTAGAGGTTTGAGTCGCTGCTTTATTTTGTTGATCTGTGATAGGAAGCATTGTAATTAAGTTAATGACCAACCGTTTTCACTATGCATTTGATTCCATTTTTACATCTGTGTTTGCAATTTCATTTTTACATTTTTGTTGCATCCATGTTTTAATTTTATTTATCCGTATTCACAATCCTTTCACAAACCCCCCACTACGTATTAGACCTTTCCTGAACCACATTTGGTCCTTGAGAGATGACCTAGGAGTCACTTCCTAGTCTATACTGCATTCTTTTATGCACATTAAATTTTGCATGGGGTGCAACACCAATCACTCCCTAAACCTAATATCAAGGCCACCAGAGCTATGGTCTTTTTCACAGCTTTTCCACAACAGTTGAATTTTCCCCAAAAACAAAAATAAAATAAAATAAAATAAATTATTAGGAAACAAAAACAATATTTTTTGTTTGATGAACCCGACAAGAATTGATCTCGCTCCTACGTATATCCATTTATAATGGACAATCATAGATTGCGTAGTTCTTTATCTAGAAAAAGGTTTATGAGTTTGTTTAAAAAATTACTATGGATTGTTTGAGATTTTTGAAAAGTGAACCCGACAAGGATTGACTTTGCTCCTACATATATGATGGCGAATCAGGGATCACGTAGTTCTGGTAAAAAAAGGTTTAGTTTAACAAAATTGACTTTTTTGGTTTTAAATATTTTGTATTTTTTATATTTTAAGAATGGTGGGAAAAAGAAAGAAATCGGCCATAGGCCGACACATACTAATATTCAAAAAAAATTATTATTTTAAGAAAACATTATTTATGTATAGTAAAAAAAATAATATCTTTTAGAAAAAAAAAACTTCAAAGCATAATAAAAAGAGAAAAAGAATAGTGTAGAGGTGACATACCTTTTTATCTTTCGGTATTCCCCTATTTCTTCCTTGGTGATTGTCGTTGACAAAACCCTTATGTGTGAGTGATAACGGTCTAAAAACCCTTATTTTCATACTTAAATTTGATATTAAAACACACCCTTTAAGGCTTAGAATGAGCTTTAAATCAAGTAAAACACTTAGTTGTGTCTTGTGAGAGTCAAAAGTTGGTTTTAGAGATATTATGCTTGTTTTACATTGT
>NW_014542176.1:93769-99128 GCF_000741045.1 Vigna radiata var. radiata
GTAGATATATGAGGGTGGATAAGATGAAATTGTAAACCCCAACAACTTCATTCATCCATAGTTTCTTAAAACCAATTGAATCACTGCATTTGCATGTTTACTTTTGTTCTTTGCATTAAGACCTTAATTTAATTCTTTTCTCAAGTCTTACGCGATTAGTTTACATGAAAAGTAAGGCCTAAGAGCCCTTTGGGAAATGATACTTGGACTTACCCATTTATATTACTTGATAACGATCTGGTACACTTGCCAGGGACTTAACAAGTTTTTGGCGCCGTTTCCAGGGACTCGTGGTTTAACTTATCTAGTAGTGTAAACTGATTAAATTTGACTTGATTTTTTATATGTTTATTTTTATTTTTTTTCTAATAAAAGTTTTCTAGGGTTTTGTGCCTAATGTTTGCAGGATGCAGTATGGACAAGAATTTGACTATATGGGCACTCAATTCTACCAAAATAATTTCAACCACTGGTGGGAACCTCACTCATACATGGATCAAAGCCAATTTGGGCAAACTGCTGAGCAACAAATTACTCCATTTAAGAAAAATACAGATTCTCATGAACTCCTTCAGAGGATCATGAATATGGAAGTATACCATGTCAAAAGCATAGAGGAGAATATAAAGAATGACAAACTCCTTCCACAAGACATATATACAAAATTTTCTTCTCATAGAAGCATGGAAGATATGCAACAATATCAATGGCAACAACAACACTCTTCACCAATAGAAATGTGGGAGTATGATCAACAACTATGCCAACAGATAACTGATGTGACGGAACAAGTCAAAAGCCTTAATGAAAAGTTCGACAAATTTTTGGAGAAGTACGACTCTAAGAGCTATGAAGTTACCTTCAAGAATTTGGAGACACAAATTGATAAGGTTGTTGATGAGGAGAAGATAGAGAGAGAAGTGAAAAAGATAGAAGAGATAGAAACAGAAAAGGTTGTTGCTGAGGAGAAGATAGATGAGGAAAAGATAGAGATAAATGAGGAGATGATAGAGGAGAAAAAGAGGGAGAGAAAGGAGGAGAAGATTGAGGAAGATAAAATAGAGAGAGATGGAGAGAAAGAAGAAGCAGAAAAGTTGAGTGAGGGGGATAAAAATAATGATAAGGAAAAAGTAGTGGTTGAGAGAAAAGAGAAAAAGAGAAAAATTATGAAAATAAAGAAAGAAAGAAAAACAAAAAAGAGGAAAAGAGGAAAGTAGAAAAGATCATATGAAAAACCCCTTCCTCATTCAAAAAAATATCATAAAAAGGAAAAGAAGGTCAAATGCTTTATGGAGATCTTCAAGAAATTGGAGATTAAAGTTCCTATGGTTGAAACATGGAAAAATGTGCTTGGTGTTCTCAACTTTATGAAGAAATTCAGCAGGAAGAAGAAAAAGAAAAGAATATCAAGCAAAGGGGAGTATCAGCACCTACTGATGGGTGTTTGAACTCTACTGGGTCAAGCTAATGACATAAAAAGAGCGCTTACTAGGAGGGACCCTAGTGATCCAAGAACAATATTTTTTGTAATTTAATTTTAAATCTTGGTGATGTAATTTTGAACAATTTTTAATTTTTTTTTTTTGTATTTGGTAGCACCTACTGGGGGATGCTAAAAATCTTATGTACCCACTGAAGGATGCAAGGTAAGCACACCTACTGAAGGGTGTTGGAAGGATATGCACTTACTGATTAGTGCTAAACAGGTTTGGGTCAGGCTCGTGACATTAAACAAGCGCTACCTGAGAGGCAACCCAGTTGATTGTATTGTTTTTATTCCTGTGCATTGCATGTCTAATTGTTGCATCTGAGAGGGGAAAGGCAAATAATCTAAAAATTGAAGGTTGAAACTGAGTGCTATAAGGTAAGATTACTCAAAAGAAAGCAAAGAAGAAGAAGTGAAATTTATCGCAGACCGTTGAGTGGTTGCGGCTTTGAGGATCTCGGTTCTTCTTAAAAGGTGAGCGGTTTTTGAAGTTCTTCACTTTGAAACCCTTCTTTGCATTTCGCCTGAGCGGTCTCCTTAAGCCCTACCACTCTCCTTTCACTTTCAAGAGCTTTTAGAAAGACTTCCTCACTTTCTCATCACTCACTCACCAAAAATTCAGTTTTCTACCATCGCTTTGTCAAAGTTTGGGGTTTTTGGTTGAGGGAATTGCATTGGAGAAGACATTCATCATCAATTGAACAATTTCTCTGCAAACATTCAAAGTCTTCACTCAAGTAAGTATGCAAATTCATATTTAGGGTTTCTATTTTGGGATTTATTGATGAACATGCTTAGGAACATGATAAATTAGGGCTTTTGATTTCTATGCATGAAGTGATGAAATAGGAACTATTTGAACCGATTGAATTGCATGATTTTGGTCTGGATTGGTGAAATTAGTAAAAGAGTGGAGATTATGACCATTTAGGAAGAGTTTTTGAAAAAACCTAGCCGTCACCGCTAAGCGGTCTGTTTTGGCGCTAAGCGGTGGCGCGGCTAGAGGCAAACCGCCTGGGCGGTCTTCATGGACACTGAGCGGTCTGCAACAGTTTTGCCTAAATGTCGGAATATTTGGATGTTTGACTGTTGAGGGCCCTATTTTCCCTAAAAAACTGGATTATGTGTGATCCTATTTATAAAATTGATGATGTATTAACCTTTAATGATGTTTCTGTGAATGTTATTTGGATGATTTAATGCAGGAATGTCTACCTCAAGAAGAGTGAAAACAATGGGCAACAAAAGGAAGGAGCCAGAGAGACCTAGGATATTCTATTCTTCCAGGTTCCTTTCAAGGAAGCATGAGGAACATTATGCTACGATTCAGGAGAGGCGTTTGGTAATGGAGAGGAAGGCTATGTAAATCCCTAATTTAGCTCCAGGGTTTGGTCTGGAGATTGAAAGGCGAGGCTGGGAGAGATTGACTACATATCCAGCACCAGCCAATATTGAGTTGGTGAAGGAATTCTATGCCAACGCCTTGCCCAGGGGAGAAGTATCAGCAGGGAGATACATGAGCTATGTAAGGGGGCATTTGGTCAGCTATGACCCTGACACCATTAACGCCTTCTTAGGGACTAAGTGGCCAGGAGAGTAGTGCAATTATGCTGCTATACTAGGGGAGGCCAGGGATTATGAAGATATTGAGAGAGTGATGTGCATCCCTGGGAGGCATTTTCAGAGAAACCCTAATGGAGCACCAGTTAACATTCTTAGGGCATATTTGACTCCCCTAGCCAAGTACTGGATGGCATTTACTCATGCCAACATCCAGCCATGTTCTCATGTTTCCGACATCACATTGCATCAAATTCTAGTAATTTATTATATGCTGAGGCAGATGGACGTGAACGTTGGTAAGATTATTACCAGCGAAATTCTGAGTTGCGCCAACATTGTGAGCAGCAGGACACCACTGGGACATCTGTCCCTAATTACATACTTGTGCCAGCAGGCAGGAGTGGACACTGCAGTTCCACCCTTTGAGAGGCCAAGGAGAGTTATTGATGCCTCCTACTATCGTTAGTACTGTGGAGGTGACGAGCCAGTCGGAGCAGTTCCTAGGAGACGTCCTAGGAGGGCAGCGCAGTAGGAGGATGAGCCTGCAGATGCACCGGCACAACAGCCTGAGCCTTTTCAGATGAGAGACATGTACATGTCTATGATGGAGGCGAGGATGAAGTCTCTTTGCAGAGGGCAGGTGGCCATTACCGAGATGATTGTAGGACTATATGATCAGCCATCAGTGCATAGGTGGACTATGGATGAGTTCCGTAGTACGATGGCTTGGCCTCAAGGGCAAGCGCAGGACAGTGGGTCTAGAGCAGCTAGAGCCTCAGGCGGACAGGATGATGACCAGGAGGATGAGGACTTTAAGGATGCCCAAGATGAGGATGATGATGACTCAGATGAGGATTTGCGCTGAGGGCATCTATTGATGGATGCCAGCATTTGGACATGGATTTCTCTTTTTCTTTTCTTTGTACTTTGAATTAGTAGTATAGGTTAAGTTTATGTTTGTGTCTATGCTTGCCTTGTACACTAATTCTAATAATGGTTCAATTTTATTGCATGATGAGTTATTTACTACTGATGATTTATTGTGGATGATGATTGAGAATGTGTGAATGCTGATATCCAGGTTGATGGTTCACTAACTATGTGAACAGATGAGTAAGTGATTCATGATTGTGATTGTGATGCTAAGCAGGATTCATGAATGAGAAGTGAGAAAGCATTTGTGTGAGGTATTGAGCTTCAGAGTTTTTTGATGTGTGCACTGTTCACAGGGAATCATGAATAATATTGACTTAATCTTGATAATTGATTGAATTGCATGTGTATGTCATATGATCAAGGTCATGCTTGGAAGGCCCTTACTTAGCCAAATTTTCACCCAAAGTATTTTAAATAATATACCCTTTTTGAACCTTGGCCTTAAACAGTATGAAAACCCTTGTTTGAATTGATTTACCTTGAGTTGGGTTGAGAATAATTGTATGTGAAGAAAAGGTTCAAGTTTGGGGTTGTATGGGGAAAGTAAAAGGCAAAAGAAAAGGAAAAGCATTGAGTTCAAAAGATTGAAAAAGAAAAATGCATGAGAAAGAAAAGAAGAAAAGAGAAAAAGCATGTAAAGTGAACTCAATGTAAAAGGAGAAAGGGGAGAAGTTGGAAATGAGTGAGATTGGTTAAAAGGAGAGTATGCTTGAACTTTGAATGATTTAAAACTCTCTTAACTCAAGGATTTTGTATTCCAGAAAAACCAATTTTTCTTGTTAGCCCAGCCTCATTATAAGCCTTGGAAAAAGTCCTTGTGATGACATTTGCATGTGAAGATTTTGATTGTTTTAGATGAATGGCAATATTGTTTTATGTGACAGGTGAACAGTAGAGAGTAGAGTGACCTCCTAAACACTTGAGTGATTGAGTGAAACACTTGCTTGGTGAGAATTATTAAAATCCATGTTTATATCTATGCTTAGTTGATTGATCATTCATGAGCAAAACATCTGTTGGAAAAAGATTGATTATGTGAACTAAATTAGATTGAAAGCATGCATGCATCTTTATAAAATTCCACTGAAATCTGGATTGTATAATAACTTGTTTTGAGAAAAGAAGTTTTGAAAAGTATGAATTATTTGATGAAGAAGTGGAAAGCCAAGTTTTGTTGTGTTTGCTTGAGGACAAACAGAGTTCTAAGTTTGGGGTTGTGATAACGGTCTAAAAACCGTTATTTTCATACTTAAATTTGATATTAAAACACACCCTTTATGGCTTAGAATGAGCTTTAAATCAAGTAAAACACTTAGTTGTGTCTTGTGAGAGTCAAAAGTTGGTTTTAGAGATATTATGCTTGTTTTACATTGT
>NW_014542176.1:99628-112778 GCF_000741045.1 Vigna radiata var. radiata
GTTTATTTCTTCCATTCTTTCATCATATTTCATCTAGTTTCACCATGATTATGGTGAACTAAACCCTAGGTTGTTGGGGAATAATGTAATCTTTTGAAACTCTCATATATCCAAATTCTTATTTATTTTATATGGTTGCATATGCTTGATTTATCAATTGTTNGGTTCTTCACCTTTGCTTAATGCTTTTATCGTTTAACTTATTCGGTAAATGTTGTTTGTCTTTATTGATACGGGGACGTACAGTAATGTCATGAACTGGTGTTGAATTCCTTGATTATGTGAATATCGCCTAGGGATAGGGGTAGGACGATCAATTGTATTTTGCTTCCGTTTATCATGCATTATTAATTGCTAGNGGAGGCTAGGGATAGCAAGCCAGTAATTAGTAATAGGCTCTTTTCACCAAGGGATTGGGTGATGGAAGACCATCAAGGAACTACATTGGACCTCTTACTAGAGCCATGGCCAAGAAGATTCAAGAGGAAGAAGGATCACCTATCATTTTGCTTCTATGGAAGGTGACTTATACTAATCCTTCTTCTCTAAACTAAAACAATTACACTTTGTGTTGTAGGGCCTAAAATAAAGCTTGGAGNAGCTTGAGCAGCTTGAGACAATAAAGGCCCAAAGCATCTCGGACAAGGCAGCTGCAGCATGATTGGAACGCCCAGCCAAAATCCCAAAAGCAGGCCAGCGAATGCTTTTCCATGTGACTGGATGACGTGGACAACAAGCATGGAACGTGCTTCAACAGCGTGGATTTGCTTCCTCCAAATTGAAACTGATTGCATTGGTTTTAGGAGGGAAAATGGGATCAGATTAGGGGCACCTCTCATCTATAAATAGAAGGGCCAATACATTGTAAAAGTCACTTTAGAGCTTGAATGTTATGCTGCAGAAATGAATTTCCAGCTTGGTTTGCTCTTGAGTCACCAATTCTCTTCACTTTCTCTACTCTTTCCTCTAGCTTCCTTCCATAGTGGGAAGGCCTTCTGAGTTGAGGAGATAACCCACACACTCCTACCATTTTCCAACACAGAAACACCATTGCACTCATCCATATCCACTGCATCAACAACATTATCCGCTGCATCACTCTGTTCGAAGTTTGCTTGCTGTTTGGGATTGCTACACAATGATTCCAGACCTTGGCTAGCTTCCATCATTGGGTTAAGGGTAGACCAAGAAAGTTTGCATGACAATATGATAAATAAGCTAATTAAACAAGAAGAGTAGATATATGAGGGTGGATAAGATGAAATTGTAAACCCCAACAACTTCATTCATCCATAGTTTCTTAAAACCAATTGAATCACTGCANGTAGATATATGAGGGTGGATAAGATGAAATTGTAAACCCCAACAACTTCATTCATCCATAGTTTCTTAAAACCAATTGAATCACTGCATTTGCATTTTTACTTTTGTTCTTTGCATTAACACCTTAATTTAATTCTTTTCTCAAGTCTTACGCGATTAGTTTACATGAAAAGTAAGGCCTAAGAGTCCTTTGGGAAACGATACTTGGACTTACCCATTTATATTACTTGATAACGATCTGGTACACTTACCAGGGACTTAACAGTGAGAACCTATTTTTCTCTATACTTTATTTCTCTCTTTCTATTATTTCTGCAAGTCTTTCTCTCTCCTTTCTGTTCCCTTTTCTTTCTTTTATCATACAGGGTGTATTTATATACACACTTTGTAATATTACGAAGATCTTACCATAATTATGAATCAATTGACAATGAACAAAATAGGGAAAGAAATGGTCTTGGTTACAAGAAAAACAAATCAAATAATATTCAAGACATTAATTGTAATTATTGTCATAAAATTTGTTCTTCTCTTTAAGAAGAAATTGCTCAAACAATATATTATTTTTAATTATTGCTTATATTGATTCAAATTATTATCATATTAAACTAATATTTCAAAAATATTCTAAAGTGATGTGTCCATCATTAAGGAAGATTATTTTATTATTTCTTTTTTCCTTTTTTCTTTACCCACCATTAATTATTATTCTCTTATTCTTTAATTTCAATTATTTACTTTCCGGACGAAATTAGGTGTTGATAGCTCCCTTTGTGACTTAAAAACTTGCTTTAACTCATGTTTTTGCTTCAGTTTTGTGAATAAGAGAATTAAGGTTATACTTAATCATTTTATTACTAGATTCCCTTAACTTTTTAGGTTAATTGAGTGATTTGGAAGAGGAGTCAAAGTATGAAGGAGTCGGAACTCAAGGAGCGAGCAAAGCTGCAGAAAAGGAGGAAAAAACCACAGTGCAAAAAATGTTGTCCAAGCTGAGCGCCCTTTCCAAGGGCCCTAAGCGCCACGTAGTTAGGCTGAGCGCCACTCTTGGGCACCCTTTTAGGGAGCTGAGCACCGACGTGGTGGGCTTAGACCTGTTTTCTGTTATTTTTATGATCTATGTAAGACCCAAACACTCTAGAGAATGTATCTTTTGATGGTTTGAGCACACAAACATGTTTTTCACCTCTTTGGGTGCAAATTTGGGGATGTGAGAGCTCTCCTCTTCTCTTTCTAGGGTTTTATCTTCATTCCATTCCATTGTACACCTAATTTCTCCATGATAGTGTAGAACTAATCTCATTTGTTATTGGGGAAGATGTAACCTCTAAACTCTCTTGTATTTGAATTGATTCTTACTATATATGCTTCTTTCATTAATTGTTAGGGTTTTTCCTCTATACTCTATGCATTGCAATGTTTAACTCATTCATAGCATGATAATTGATTTCGTTGATATGGACATATACGGGGGAATCTAGATCTGGGGAATCTCTCCCAAAAGTAGTATTACCTAGGGATGGGATGAGTTTTGGTTTCCTTAAGCTTATGTGCGTATGTAATGCAAACTTAATTGCTAGGGGGACAAGACATTATAAACTAGTAATTAAGGATAGGCTTTCTTCGCCGAGACTTTGGGTTTTAAGTAAATTAGAAAGTGACATTAACATTGTTGAGATTGTTGATAAGGGGAGCACTGGTTTAGCTAAACCTTACAATCTCACAATGCTTCTGGTTTTTTATGATGACAACACATTATTAATAACAGATGTACTGATATGTGTTACATGTTCATTACTTTGATGTGTATGATTTCTTGAAGAACGTGTTTGTGTTAATTCTGTCTATGTGTGCAGTTTACTGTTTTTTTCATGAGATATCATTTGTGATTGCATAACATATGTTTTGGAAAAGAAAACCACATGCACTTTGGTTGAACTTTTATTGTGTCGCAAAACTACAAGTTTTAAGTCGACTTCATTATGAAGCAAGTCGATTAAAACTCGTGACTTTGCACAGATTTTCAAAAATAGTGCTTTGAGTATTTTTGCAAAGAAAGATTTTCAAAACTACATCGAAATGTCAAAGTCAACTGTATGCGCAAGCTACTTGACTTAGTTAGTTATGTTTTGAATTTGTGTTGATGCTTGTGAACTATAACGGCTATATTTTGTTTCTTTGACCAAGCATTAATTGTTAGTCAACTGAATTAAATGTGCAATCAATTTAGTTGGTCTAAATGCTATTAGATGTTATAACTGTCATAACTGTTTGACTACAGTCGACTGTATTAGTAGCGTAGTCAACTTTGGGAGCGTCTGTTTTAACAGAAAACTATATATAGACGTGATTTTGTATTCTACAGAGACTTTTGGTAATTCTAACATTTTCATTGAATTGTTTAAGATCTTGATCTCTACTAGAAAGTGAGAAGCTCCAAGAACTAATCAAGAAGATCATGGTGATCATTCTCAGAAGAGTTTCTTGACGAGCAAGTGTTGGTGTGCGCATAAGACTACTTGATCATTCTGCACAGAAGGTGTTTTCCTACGTGATCAAATACTTCTCTCAATCTTGTGAAGATTGTGGCTGCCCTTTTGTGATTACAGGAAGAAGACGTGTTGCATTCTAGGAAACTTTGAGGATTATTCAAAGACTGCAGGAGTGGGGGTATCTTGTTGTTGTTCTTAGGGTCTTGTATGCATATATTTTGGTTAGAGGGTTAGAGAGGTGTTTTATATTTTGACGTAGAGGTCTCTATAGAAACCTTATTGTAAAAACCTTTACCATAATAATGCATTTGCTTCTGGGTACAGGAAGGACACTAGATGTAGGCAGTTTGGCCGAACTAGTATAAAAACTGCGTTTGAATCTTCCATCCCTTAACTCTTTGAATTTCAAGTCGACTTTATATTCTGCACAGTCAACTATTTTCCACTGCACTTGATTTATCTTTTTCTTTGTATTTCAAGAAACATTTGAAAGTTGTCATTTTTATGAAAAAGATTTTGAAAAGACTCTGATTTTTAAACTTCACCAACTCATCCCCCATTCTATTTTCAACAATTAGCACCAGAGCCGGTTTTCATAAGATACTTGAAAAACTAGTCGACTACATTTTTCTTTGAATCGACTATATTCCTGGAAATGGCTTCTAGTTTTCAAACTTTTGGTGAAGGTGCATCAACAAACAGACGACGACTGTTTGGAAAATCAAAATGCAAATTTTTCTTGAATCCGTGGATAGAGGTATTTGGGATGCAACAGTAAATGGCCCCTTTGAGCCAACTCATGTTATCAATGGAAACATTGTTTTGAAAATATTTTCTGAGTGGTCTCCAGATGAAAATCGTAGAGCACAATATGATGTTGAAGCACAAAATATTATTGCCTTTGTACTAACAGTTGATGAATTTTTCAGGATCTCTCAATGCAAAACTGCTAAAGAAATGTGGGACATCTTGGAAGTCACACATGAAGGCACAAATGAGGTCATGAGAGCCAGAAAGAATTCTTTGATACAAGAGTATGAACTTTTCAGAATGAGGACTTGTGAAACCATATATGAGGTTCAGAAAAGGTTCACTCACATTGTCAATCATCTAATGGCTCATGGAAAAGTGTTTGATAAAGAGGAGATCAACATCAAGATTCTTAAAAGCCTGAATAGAAGCTGGCAACCAAAAGTCACTACAATCTCTGAATCCAAGGATCTTACTAGCATGAACATGGCTACCTTGTTTGGGAAGTTAAGTTAACATGAACTTGAACTTGGAAGATTGAAAGAAGAGGAAGAGATTGAAGAAAAGAAGTCCATGGCGCTAAAAGGTACCAGCAAGAAAGCCTCAAAGACTACTTTATCTGAGGATGATTCTGATGCAGAATTGGACAACAATGAACTAATGTCCATGGTGGTAAGAAAATTTAATCGGTCTATGAAAAATACCAGTTAACTTACTGACCATGCAGGAAATGGCAAAGGAAAAAGAGCTATCAGATCAAATGCTATTCAATGTTATGAATGTGGCAAAGAAGGACACATCAAGCCTGATTGTCTAGATCTGAAGTTGAAGGAAAGCAAATAGGAAGTTCCCCAAGGACATAATCAGAAATCAGAAGAGTGCTTATATTGCCTAGGAGTGATTTTATTTACATAGGAGTGAAGTAGGTGAAAGCATACCCCCAACAATACCATTCCACTTCATTTCTAATCTTACCATTTCCAAGTGTTTGAGTGTCAAAGATCACTTTTACTATTTATTGCTTCGTGTTTACTTTAATTGCACAACGATATCCGGTCTTACAGGTTTTATTACTTGAAACGATTTGGTGGACTTGCCAAAGTTTCAACACTAGCACGCTAGCCAAATTTACTCAAGGTAGAGACAATTTAAATGTTATACTAAAATCTTCTGGCAGAGCAATTTACAAACAAGGAATAGGTTATAAATCTCAATCTAACAGAACCAATGCAAAGAAGTTTATTGATTTAAGCAAGCCGATTAAACATGCATGTTTTTACTACAATTGTGTTCATCATAATGTTAGAAACTGTTATTATAGAGCTGTTGGTTTTCCTAAAGGACTGTATGTGTGGAAACCAAAGGAAAAGCTGACCAGAACTGACAATCAAGGACCCAAGTTCAAATGGGTACCTGTAACCAAAACTTAAGCTGTTTTCCAGGGAAACAAACAGGTGTAATAGGAACTCAAGGATGAACTACACTAGATATATCAAACATCTTGAGTGTTTACAACGGGTAATATGTATCACCCTATTGCATCATGCATAAATTGATTGGTTGTTGATGCTTGATTATGTGTATGATTGTTTCTATGCTTGAATAATTGATTTATTTTGGAAAACTGGTTTCACGACTTTTAGTCGACTTTAATATGAACTCAATAGACTATGTCTTTATATGTCTACACTCTGTTTTGAATTTTATAAGTCATACAGTAGTCAGCTGCATGTTTAATCTAATCGACTTGAGTATCTATTTCTAGATCGTTAAAATTTGAATTTTTAAAATTGGGCTTTTTGATTGAAATTGTGTGTGCGCCTCTCTCTATATGCTTGTTTTAGACTCTTGAACTCATACACTCTAAACACAAAACCCTTGTTCTGACTCAAGAGATTTCTACACCTCTGCAAAATAACTACCTCTTCATCACGCCCTGGAAAACGATCAATGTCCGCAAGGCGGGAGGCTGATCCTTTTGGGTGGTTCAGTGATGACGACCAAAGAACAGACTTCATTTACAAGTGGGGTTTCAAAGAAGTTATGCGGCATAAATGCATAAACATTCTTTTCTATCGCAATGAAGGATTCAAATTTCAAGAATGGTTGGTCAAGGTCGGTCTAACAAAGTTTGTTGAAATGCAAGGTGACTGTTATCCAAATTTGGTCAAAGCCTTTTATTCTAATCTGAGAAGGGAAGGAAACAGTCTGAAGTCAAGACTGAAAGGTGTTGACATAACCATTGACCATTTCATCTAGAAGAATATAGTAGGTCTTTGATAACAGTCTAAAAACCGTTATTTTTACACTTAAATTTGATATCAAAACACACCCTTTATGACTTAAAATGAGCTTAGAATCAAGAAAAACACTTAGTTTAGTCAAAAGAGAGTCAAAAGTTGTTTTTAGAGATATTATGCTTGTTTTTGCATTGTTTTGTAGGATTTGATGAGATTTGAGGATGGAAGTGAATAAGGGAGGACTTAGACTCAAGAAAAGAGGAGAAAAGGAAGAAAAGAAGAGTCAAGTTCACCGCTCAGCGCCAATTCCAGCGCTGAGCACCAACTTCGAGGCTGAAGTCATTGTTTCTCGCTTGAGCAGCGACGCTGAGCATCCTCCAACTTGGAGGTCCACCGCTAAGCGGGAGAACTGAGTGCTGAGCGGCCTGCGATTATGAGGCTAACCGCTGAGCGGCCAAATTGATCGTTGAGCGCCTAAATGATGGGCTTGGGCTTAAATTTTGTTACTTTTATGCGTTATAAATAGCCCTAGTGCGACCCACAGAGTAATCTTTTGGCAAGCAGAGACGTCTAGAGCACTTCTACACTCCTTGGAGACGGTTTCTTGGATGCTTACGCTCCAATTTATCTAATATAGGGTTTACTCTTTCATCTTTTTAATTAATTCCATCTAGTTTCACCATGCCTATGGTGAACTAAACCCTTTGTTGTTGGGGAACAATGTAATCCTTTTAAAACTCTCTTATATTGAAATTATTATTTTATTCATATGCTTGTATTATCAATTGTTGGGTTTCTTATCTAAGATTAATGCTCATATCGTTTAACTCATTCGGTGTGAAGATATTTGATTTTGTCGATACAGAGACGTACAGGGAAGTCTCGAACTGATAGGAATTCCCTTGATTAAGAAATATTGCCTAGAGATAGGAGTAGGACGATCAATTTTTTTTGCTCTCTGGACGTCTCAGCTTGCCAAAAGATTACTCTGCGGGTCGCACTGGGGCTATTTATAACACATAAAAGTAATAGAATTTAAGCCCAAGCCCATCAATTTGGCCGCTCAGCGGTTAGCCTCATAATCGCAGGCCACTCAGAGCTCAGTTCTGCCGCTCAGCGGTGGACCTCCAAGTCGCAGGATGCTCAGCGTCTCTGCTCAAATCCTCAAATCTCATCAAGTCCTACAAAACAATGCAAAAACAAGCATAATATCTCTAAAAACAACTTTTGACTCTCTTTTGACTAAACTAAGTGTTTTGCTTGATTCTAAGCTCATTCTAAGCCATAAAGGGTGTGTTTTGATATCAAATTTAAGTGTAAAAATAACGGTTTTTAGACCGTTATCAGTCTTCAACCAGAAGGTCTATTAACACATCATGGAATAGCTGGTTTTCACAAAAGAGACTTGTATACCTAAAGAATCTTGATTTAGCTAATAAAAGTGAATTGTTTAGCATCAGGGGCTTAAAGATAGATGAGTGTCTTTGCGCATATATGATCACTTGGATACTGCTTCCAAGGGAGGATGATCAATCACAGCTGAACGAAGAAGACATATCTCTGATATGTGCTCTGCTCTCTGATACTCTAACAAATTGGGTCTTTGTAATTCGTTACCACATGATGAAGTTCATTAAAAGAAAAGGGCTATGTCTGCCATATGGGGTTTTCATCAACACTGTACTAAAACTGAAAAAAGTGGATGTCACAAATGAGAGGATCATTTACTGCAACAAGAGAAACGTAATGGAAAAACTATTCTTAGACTCTATGGCTTCATAAAATTATAGGGAGATTGGATTATGATTGATGATATTCCTACTACAAAAGAAATGAATCCGTTAAATGTTGATCCTTCCAGATATAAGTTTCATCCTCAAACCACATTTGAAAGATATCTTGATAAAAGATTTGACAGACTAGATGATAAAATGATTATTTTGCAAAAGTCCTTATCTGAGTTGCACAAAAAAATGGATTATGCTCTACGTATAAATGCCTTTCGAGACACATCATTAGATGACTCAGATAGTGGAAAAAACAGTGCACACAGAAAAGATTGAGGAATCCTCTGAATCAGAATAAAGTTTTTCCTGCTCAGCAGTGTTTTGAGTCTCTTGAAGTCTTATGCCTTTGCTTTCTTAGTTTTTGAGTCTTAGGTTATCTCATGATCTTTTTGTGATGGCTTAGAATTGCCATTCTGTTTTGTTTTGTTTTGAGTCTTGTTCTGTTCTTACCACTGTAATATCTTCAAGAACAAGTAAAGAAATCAGTGTTTGATTCTAATTCAATTGCTTTAATCTAATTGATTAAAACTGCTCTGATTGAATTTTGAATCGACTAAGAATTGATTGAAGTCGACTATGCATGTTTACACTGTTACATTATTCTGCATATTCACTTCATATTGGATTATTTTTCCTTGCATAACTAAATTGCTTGATTTGCAAGAGATCTTTGAAAGGTTTTGCAGGAAAACATTGCTTTGGAAATCACAGGTGGAATCCAAACTCACTAGAAAGCAATGGAATCGACTGGAAAATTAATTCAATCGACTTGATCATAACAGAGTTATAAATTCCATTACTAGAATTTGGTTATTTTGTTGATTGAATATTTTCTTCTGATTATCTGCAATATATCTCTGTTCTGCAATGATTATACATGTCTTATATGAGATGATATTGTGAGATTGTTGATGATTGTATCTTTGCATGATAGAATTGATTGATATCTTAACTATGAGAGAGAACTTAAAGAAAGAGTTTTAGACACAAGACAAGTGTTTTAGATAATGAGACGAATTTAAGAAATTTTATTTATATTATTGAAATATTTTAAAATAAATTCTTAGTCTCATTATTTTAAAACACCTATATACTTTAATACTTTATTTTCTATGTTCTTAAAATATTATTAGGAAACAATATTGTTAAAAAAATAACATAAACAAATATTAATTAAAAAATATCATTGAGATCAATATTTTAAAATTATTAATAATTACTTTTATATTTAGATAATTTTTACATTTGATATTGAATGAAATACTTTATTAAGATATAAAATTAAAATTTATTAAATATAAATTATTTTATCAACTAAATATTTAAAAAGTAAAAAGAATTATTAAAATTGAAATCAATTTCAACTCGATATATTTAAATGCCTAAACTTTTAGAAGGGCTAAAATAATATATTCAAAATTATATTGTATAAGTATATAATTTAGTACTGAAAATTGATATTTCTTATGAAAATAATAATTTTAAGTTATATTTAATATGGATTTAATTTAAATATATTTCTTTTAATTTTATCCTTTTTATTTATGGATATTTTATTTTTTTTCTTATATATTTCTTTTTTTATAGATTATTTTTTAAAGAATTGATATAAGGAACTTTTTTTACATTTTATTATTTGAATATAAAAGACGACTCATCTAAATGATTAAATGAATTATTAGTATACATAATAGATGAATAAATTGATTCAAAAGTTTGGGAGTCTAGGCACTCCGATTCCCATGATGCTCCTTCTCTTATTAGAATATTTATAATATTGGTATGCAGTAAATATTAATTGTAATAATTGTTGAATTATTTTCAACGCATTTATTATTAGATTTATTTTATGTAAATTCATTAAATAAATTTTTATTTAATTATTAAAGCTTGTACAATGTAAAACATAGTTGAATAACCGAGAAAATTTTAGGATTTCATATTTCAAAATCAGCGAAGTACTTCACATGGTTACTTTAAGCTTCAATTATTGGTTGTGCACAACTCTCTTATGACCACACGATGAAGTTAGGTGTAACTAAATTTTCTATTGTTTTGCCAAACTTTTAGGTAATCTCCAAAGTTAATTATTTATTTACAATATTGCAAGACATTTTCCCCATATTAACAAAACGGATAAAATAAATTATGGTTGAAAAACGTGAATCTATGGAGACATAAAGTGAAGGAACCTTTTCTTTTCTTTTTTTTAATCAAATTTAATTAGGTTCATTCATACTTATATATATGATGAATTGAATTTGTGTCACACTTTCATCCTATGAATCACTTTGCAATAAAGTAAAAGATTCATTGTGAATTAATCAAAACAAAGGCAAAATTAGAAAAGTGATGTTTTTGAGGGAAATTATAGCCATATATATTTCCTTCGTTCTTCGTAATTTTGGGTCATTTTCTAGAATAAATTACCTTTGAAAAAAAAAGTTAATCTAATGCCTTATTTTTAATGGTACTCTCACCTTCCTATTCAATTTGTAGAAAAATATATAAATTATTCGTTGCAAATTAACGAATTAAAGCAAAATTACAAGATCTAAAGGAAAAGCAATATTATTCTTCTTCTGACGAAAAAAATGCTATATTATTGTAACTATAATATCAAATTATTATTTAATATTAATATATTATAACTATAATATAATATTTTATTATCAAATTACTACTTAGTATAACACAAATCAGTAAAAATAATTAATTTAATTGTAATATAATATTTTGTTGTGAAATTATATTTGTAAAAAAAGATTACATACGATCAAATTACTATTCAATGCAAAATATATAAATATTAATACAATAAACTTTCTTTAGAGAATGTCTTTAGTTAACCTTTTTCTTTTCCTGTTTTTAAGATATAATATATACTTTCATATTCTATTTTATGAATATAATAGTTTCTCATCTTTTAATTGGAGTGTGATAGTTTTTAATGGTTAAATTAAATTTGAATAAAGAAAATTGGAATGTTGATATTAATGTTTTGTTTCATTCTATTCTATTAATATATTATTATGCAATATAAACAAATTATTAAGAATTTAAAGTTAGCTGCATGAAATAAAATTGAGTAAAATCACTAATATAAATACAAGAACATATAAATCCATTATATTAAGATTTTTGGGACTAAAATAGTGTTTCGTTTCTAAACATCTCTCGTCAAAAAAATTTCACATAAATGGTATATAGTAAACAAAATTTAAACATGTAATATAATATTTCATAATCATTTAATATAAACATACACTACAATAAATATATGATTTATCAACAGAAATTTAACAAAGGGATAAAAATCTGTCTGTAATTTCAAATTATTGATCGATTTAGCAATGAATTATGACAGTAGACTTACCCAGATTTATCAATGAACAGTTATTGGTAAAATGGGTCTAAAAATAAAGAAAATTCTGAGGTTTTTTCCTCTTCCCCAAATTCTTTCCCTCTCCATCATCCCAAAATTTACAAACGGTTTTCTTCTTCCCCAAATTGTTGAGGCGCATGTTAAGCTTTCCCCAAATTTGAGGTTTTCCCTCGTTGCCCAAACGAATTGGCCTTCACGCAGTAGAAGCTTTCCATAAGTGGTTGTCACTGTGAACTTGCTGGGGGTCGTTCGTGTTGTAATCTCGTCATCACTAGTGGACCCCGTTGTCGGTGTTTGTTGCTACAACCTTGCCATCACTCAAGGTAATGGATTTTGGATCTCCGGTGGCGCCTCCGCCTATGGTGCCTTGGACGTCGTCGTGGTGACGTAAATGTAGTTCAATTAACCTATGTATGTTTATGGAGGACTGCTTGATAGTTTATTAATGGGGTGACTCAATTTTTTTCTTTTGTTGGCTGGTTATAAGGTTTGCATTTTCCAATTTTTAATTTTCATGTTGTTGTTTGTATGCTAATTTTGGAATTATGGTTTCATTCTTGTTTTAGAATTTTGGCTTACATGTGAATTCAATGATAACAAGGTATGCAAAGATGGGGTTTGTAAACTAATAAAAATATACACGTGTAATGTTCGACTAAGGTAGAAAATGCAAGCAAAGAGTGAAATTAAAATTGGTGCAAAGTAATTGTAAGGCCTTGTAAAAATTAAAGCCAAAGGTGTGTACACGTGGCAGCCTAGTATTGGGTAAAGTTTCAAAAATAAAATTTTAATAAAATACTTATTCTAGGTTCCAGTTTATTCTTCTTTCATTTTCGTTCACCACCAAACACACCTCTCCCTCTTTTTCTTTTTCTTCATTCCTCCACCTTCCATCTACCATAACTCAAAATCTAATCGTTTGTTTCTTAAATTGAAGCTACCTAAACGTTCAGGACTCCAAGAGCTACGCCATTCCACCCATTTCGTCGAGATAAAGAAGACGTAGTCTATCATAACTAGTTCCCGCCAAGAAAAAAAGGGCAGCNCCAATAAATCCGTGAGAGATTATTTNTAAAATAGCCCCATTCAGCCCTGTCTCGCTTATAGAACCAATTCCTAAAATTAAGAAACCCATATGAGATACCGAGGAATAAGCTATTCTTTTTTTTATAT
>NW_014542176.1:112898-142025 GCF_000741045.1 Vigna radiata var. radiata
TTTGAATGGAACCTAATAGCATTAACCATGGACAAAATATAGAATGAGCGCGAGATAATAATTCCATATTAATTCGAACCAACCCATATGCTCCCATTTTTAATAATATTCCGGCTAAAAGCATACAAGTGCTGTAATGCGCCTCTCCATGGGTAAGAAAACCCATTTCTCCATTTTTCCCTAGGATTGTAAACATGCAATTTCTTGCTACAAGCAACCCATTTCGTTTTCTTCCATAATCTAGCTTCTATTTGGTTCTAAAATTCGTTCTCCATCATCAATTGATGATTTTAGGCGATTCTCACACTTTGGGTTCAAAGTACGTGGTCTAGGATTCTTCCTTGAGTTGGCCGGATGCACTAAAGGTAAGGGGAGCTAGTTCTATTTCTTATTTTTATTGTGTAATGTGAATGAATGACAAATTTTGAAGTGGTATGTTGTTAAAGGCATGAAATTGGTTCTATTGACTTGAAATGCATGTATGGAAGTGGGTGTGTTATGTGAATTTGGTGATTGATGGCTATGAACTGTTTGGAATGATTTTGAAAGATGAATTATTTATGTTGGAACTATTTTGGTGTGAAAAATCTGTTGTGGTGTTGTTAGGAAGAAAAATCAAGTGTCTTAGTGTCAATTTAGGTCATTTAGAGGAAGTAAGGTAGTGATTTTGAGCAATTGAGGTCTGCAGCATATTTGGACTATTGGGACAGTTTTATCCACTGCATTGTGACTTGTTTGAGTCACTAAATTGGTAAAAATAGGTGCAAAGAGGTAAGATTGAGTTTTTGGTCTCTATGTTGGTGAAATTGGAGTTATTTTAAGAAAATGGAAGTAGTGAATTTGAGAGGTAGAGGTCTAGGACTGTTTTGAACTGTTGAGGCAGCTTAGGCAAGTTAATTATAACTTGTTAGAACTATAAAATTGGTTAAAATGAGGTTCTAAATGGTAGAAGTGGAGTTGAGCCCTTAGGTTGAGGAAAAACTAGTGTTTTGGGTGAGTTTAGAGGAAGTGAGGTAGTGGTTTTGAGCTCTAGGGGTTATAACTTGAATTAGGCAGTTAAGACAACTTACGTAAGTTCAAAGTGACTTGTGAGAAGTGTCAAAATAGTCAAGAATAGTCCTCAAGTGTTAAATCTAGGTTTTAGCCCATAAGTTGACAAAATTGAGGTTTTTGAGTGTAAATCTATGCATAGTTGTTAGGAATTGAGGTTAGGAATGTTTATACACCTTTAGACAAGTTTAAATATACCTAAATTTCGAGTTATAATGATTAGAAATTCATAAAAAGGTCTAAAACGGAACTTAGGGGTGTGAGTTGTGCAAAATCTGCATAAAACCTGCAGAATCCACGCTGGGCGCCACCTAACTGGCGCTGGGCGCCACCTAACTGGCGCTGGGCGCCATTTGGTTCTGTTTCTTGGCGCTGGGCGCCACCTAAATGGCGCTGGGCGCCATTCAACACACTGTTTCTGCTGTCGTTTTTGTTTTTGACGTTTCGGGAGTTCCGGACGTCCGTTTTGGACGTTCTTTAGGTCGTTCTGGGGGTTTTTAACCCTTCCGGAACCATTGGTAAGGGTCCCAAGGCTGTTTGAATTACTTAAGTATTGATAATTAAATATCATAAAGAAATTTGTGGTAATAAGTGATGGTTTTGTGAAAGTATGTAATGTATGAGTTGTTTTATGACATGGTCGATATTGTGTGATGGTGTTTGGGTTTGGTATGAGCCAATATAGTAAGAATCTACTTGAATGACTATGAAATTTTATGTTTGATGAAGCAAAGTGGTTTATGAGGTACATTATTGATTCAAAAGGAATATCAGCTGATTTGAAGTGGTCGGATTGAATATGAAATTAAGATCTCTCGGTGAGATCAGTTAGTGTATTGAATGTATGTAAGAGGCTTCCACTATGGGGGGTTATCTCTAACACTCTAACGGTCTTTCATTCTCACTTAGAGAGGATTGACGCGTGTGGTGAGAGTAGTGGGAGGTCCTAGGGTAGATGCTATCACTGGAGGTCTATTCCGCGGTAACGGACTAGCCTTGTGTGTGGTCGGGTGAAACCCCTCGGCAATGGCTTTGCAAAGCAGTAGAGGCCACCACAAGTGCATAACCCGCCCCAGCTCTATATACATTCTATGTCCGGACGCGTCTAGGAGTCTTAACATGACATGATGTTTGCTTTAGAGAGTTTTGTGAAATGAATGTTTATGTTTATGATGACTTACATGTTTAAGTGTGTGTGTGAACGTTCTTGCAATGAATTGTATGATTGTTTGAGACCTAGCTCACCCTTGCACTTGTATGTTTGTATGTGTTTGCCTTCCCCCTTGCGATGATCATCCAATCCTTTGGATGTGAGCAGTAGGTGATGAGGTACCCTTGGAGCAGGCGTGGGAGACTGAGGAAGATCCAGCCCCTAGTACTTAGGGCGTTTATTAGTTCTTATTTCAATAACTTGTTAATTTTTGGAAACACTCTCTAGGCATCCTTCGATCTTTAGTTTATTATGTATTTTGGAGAACTTTGGGGAACTTGTACTCAAGTTTTATTTCATTTTAATTTCCACTAAATTTTGGGTGACTGTATAAATATTTAAATACTGTCATCTTTATCTCTTAACTGCATTCACATATTGTAATAGCTGAATCCTATTATATTATATGTGAATATGATATTTGGGATGTTACAGTAATAATGCAAGATGAAATGGATTTAGAAAGGTTAGAGATGATATTGATCAACCAAAACACTATGAATGATGTATACAAAGATGTTCTAAGGCATAAAAATGAAAAAAAAAAAGTGTAGATATAAAACTAAAGGCAATTTATTCAAGGATAAACCTCTTATAATTTTAGTTAAATGTAGGTTTAAATGCTTTTTGGGTCTCTAAGTTATTTGGTAATTTTCAATTTAGTTCCCGCTTTTAAAAATGTCTCTATTTGGTTTCAATGTAGCATAAGAGAGAGAAAAAAGTTGCGCGTTGCAGGAATCCAGAGGAGAGAGAAGAAAAAAATTAAAGATTTGATAGTCACGTCACACGGAGTTAATTCCATTTCCACCAATTTAACAAAAGGGATATGATTGATACAATTTATGCCACATTGGAACCAAATACATACATTTTTAAAAGCGGAACTAAACTGAAAATTACCAAATAACTTAAGGACCAAAAAAGCATTTAAACCTTAAATGTAAGAAGAAAAGTAATTATTGACTAGTTACTTAACTTGTTTTTTTTTCTCTTTTTAATTTTAGAGTCCAGTTTATTCATTTGGGCATAATGCCCTTCATTGCATTAACTCGAGCCCAACCTGTTCAGCTCCACAGTTTGCTTATAACTTGTTTGTTTATTTGTCGTGCATCTTCACCATTTTATCCTTTCATAAACCTCAAATATTTGTTTTCTTCCACAAACACACTTTAAACTACATTAAACATATGAGAATGAATAAAGGTTATTTTGTACATATTTAAGAGAAAATAGATCAAACACATATCACATAAATATTTTTAGCTATAAATAGTTTTTATATAATTTTGACTTTAAGTTTCTTAGAGTTAATTTCAACTTTAATTGGTTAGGAAGTCATACTTTTGCACTTTATTGTTAGGTTATATCACTTGTTATTTCTTTTGTCGAATGTTCTCTCTGAGCGGTAGTTAACATTCTCAAAATTGCAAGTGAAAACAAATGGTTGATCCTTGAGTTTATCCTTTCCACTCGTGTAATTTGTGTGCAGTAAGTTGCCATGCACCTTCTAATCTTTATTTTTCCACTAACAACATCAACCTAACATTAAGTCCTAATGATCTCGTCATGTGCAACACATAAGGATATAACAATGATGATATGGTACAGGACGAGGTCATTGGGACTCAATGTTGAGCTGACGTTTTTGATGGAAAAAATAAAGAAAGATTATGTAGGGCATGTGATGAGTGCATATTTATGCCCTCATTTGATCTTTAATATTGGATTCTTAACTTATTTTTACTTCAATAGAATATTTTAATTAGGAATTGTTATAATTAGGTTTATTTAGCATGAAATACAAAAACGCGTTGAAAATATATTTTTAGTTGCATAAATGTTCTTTGGATATTTTGAGGTGTGTTAGTGCAGTTGTAGCTAAGTTGAGCTCGTTGGGGTATGGAAATAAATTCGTTAAAGTTTCATCAAACCTTAAATATAAATCTAATAATAGAAAATAATCAAAACCACAAGAAGTCAATCCAAGCATAGCATGAAAAACTGAAGAAATTTGGCTAAGCCATGAAAAGGAACAAGCAACAAAAATTGGATCTTGCGATTTTCTCTATTTTTTCTACTAAAAGTAATAGAGTCCACTTTGGAACCTAGCAATTGTTATCCTTGGCTCTTTTCTTATGCCAGCTCGCAATATGAGTAATTCCATTTTTTGCCTATACTCCTTAACACTCATGTTTATTTGTTGAAGTTTATGGAGCTTGTCCACTAACTCCCTATCATAATACGCTGGTACATGCCTTCTTCTCAAAGTACACCTCAACTCATTCCAATACCTAATGGAAGGTAAATGTCTCAATCTCAGGTCTTTTACCAAGGCAGTCCACCAATATGAGGCATAGCCTTGAAAGCTAAAAGAGGCCATAATTACTCTCCTATCATCATCTATTTGGTGACAATCAAACAATTGCTCGACTTTCATCTCTCATTCGAAATATTCTTACACATCATGTTTTCCATGGAAGGGGGGAAGTTGAATCTTAGGTTCTCTTTGTCCCTGTAATAGATCAGACTAGAGATGAATCCCATCCTAGCACATACAAACAACACATACAAACGAATATCAAGCCTTCTACCACACTTCAACATCATCATACAATCTATCTATCATACAAAGCTTAAGCAAACCAGAACCTACCTAGACACCAAAGCGAATGAAAGGCTTGATGTAAAAGAAAAATCACTACTTTTTAAAGGCGCTCACAACCACGACACCACCAACATAACACCATGACAACCACCAAACGGACAATGAGGAGAGCTTTGAGAGAAGGAATAGGAAGTGAGACAAAGAAAAGCAAATGAGGAAGGAGGAAAGGAGGGGAGGAGGGGAGGAGGGGAGGAGAAGAACTCAGAGAGTAAAAAGGGGGGTGTAGGGTTTGGGAATATGAAATGCGACAGTGAGGAGAAAAGAATGAGTGGTGTAGACTTTTAATTATTTGATGGGTCAATTAAAAAAATTAACAGTCAAAGATTCTCTGACAGGAGCACAAATGTAAAAAAAAAATAGAGAAGTGTAGGGTGAGACAAGTGAGGTATAGGAAGGAGCACTCCTCTGCAAAAAAAAAAAAAAAAAATACAAAGAGAGAGAGACTTATCTCTTATTGCCACCCATGGTGCTAAGATTGAAGGAAAGGAAAAAGGTTTTTAAGGGTAACCCTCTGCCCATGCACGTATCTACAGTGTAACGAGTGGAAGAATAAAGTTACACAAAGAATGAGAAAGCAAGGCAGAACACAATTTCTCTCTCCCAATTTCTCTTTCCACATGCATTGATTCACTAATGGAACATATATAATTGTTCCTCATTTCTCTCTCTCTCTCTCGTGATCAAAGTGTCAAAGAAGGAAAAGAAAACATCTCAACGTGAGTTGCATTAAACCAAGGAGAACTTTTATTTGTGTGCAGGCCTGATGGGTGTCGCACCCCATGCAAAATTTAATGCGCATAAAACAATGAAGTATAGACTAGGAAGTGACTCCTAGGTCGCCTCTCAAGGACCAAATGTGGTTCGAGAATTAGGTCAGACACGAAATGGGGGGGGTTGTGTGAAAGGTTTGTGAAGGCAAATGAACTAAATTAAAACACAGATGCAAACATAAGTGCAAAACGGAATCAAAAACAGAATAAAAATGTTTGGTCATTAACTCAATTACCATGCTTCCAATCACCGATTAATACACCAAAGAGACTACTCTGACCTCTAATCCAGCACAGCTAACCGACTAAGCTAGGGTCAATCGTGCTATCATAATCACGAACTAAGCGAACGCAATACACCTATTCCATCCAATGTGTTCTATACAGATTGATCAACTAAGCAAAGATGCAATCACCATTGGATTACTAAGCGTATACCCGTTGCAAGAACACGGTTAGATTTCATAGAATGCCAGGCAGAGCAGAATAAACACAAGAACAGTTCAATAAATCTCAAGGAAGCAATGCAATATCACTAATGACCAACCCGAATAGCCTAAGCTAACATCACAACTAAATTAACACAATCGGACAAAATAGACAACATTAAAGCAAGAGAAAACATTAAACTGAACACTACAGCAAATAAATCTCCAAACATAATTTAAAACTATTAAAATGCAATAGTAAATTAAGCAAATGAAAAACAACCCAAAATGCAATTTAAAATATTTTAAAGCAAAGAAAAATAAGAAGACATAAATTTATCTAACACCTTAGGTGACCATTTGTGCATCTATCAAAAGGAGTTGAATTTTCAAATGGCCTAAACATCCTCTTGGTCCCGACACATTTTTTCCAAATAAAACTAGTGCATCATTCTCCACTTAAAACAAAATAGTGTGCTTATTTAAAAGAATGGAAATCCCAAATAGCATATGTGGCAGCTTCCATCAACATCACCGTTCCTCTCTTTTCTCCAAAGCAAGTAAATGCAAGAAAAAAAATAAAATAAAGAAAAAGGTTGCGACGGTGCTTCACTCCACAAAGTGTCAGCCCCTATTCTGAACCAAGCCGAGACACCACTTCCTCCAGCTTTTTCTCCTAATCAATTGATAGCACGTTATTCTCCCAAAGTCACTCACCGCGTGGCTGGAAGCATTTCCCATTCTACCCATAATCCAACACTGTTTAAATGGTTCCAAGCAAAGAAAGAAAACGTGTAAAAATATTCAAGGACTCAAAAAGAAAGAGACGGCTAGAAGCATTCTGAAAAGAAAATGAAAAAATTGTGCTCTTCATTAAACAAAATCAAAACAGCTTATACGTTTTTCAATTTCCCAAAAACTTATGAGCACATGTTCCTAGCTAAAAAAAAAACATTCGAAAGGAAAAACCGAATGGTGTGTGTGTCGGCAGCGTGAAATGAAGAGATAAAAGATACTGGAATGAAGTTTCAATCACCGTGCATTAGCTTTCTTCAACCCATGGAAACCATGAATATATTCAAGAGCCCTTAGAAAACGTTCAAGCAGAAAGAAAAAAAAAAGTAAAGTGGCAGCCTCCCCACAGTAGGGCACTGTTCCAGCACCTACATCCCCAAAAAACAACATTTCAGCACTTGTAAAATTGAAATATCCGAGAAAATATGGTGCCCATTTTTCATTCAACCATTTTCCAAGAGTGTCCACATAGTTCTAAGAAGAGCTCCTCCAAAAAAAACACGTTCCAAGACCAGACTCCCCGCGGTAGAGTGTGACGACTACAGTTGTAAGAGTGGGGTCCACCAAAACGTGAGAGTGGGCTCCACCAAAAGAAACCCTCGGGTGCCCAATGTCTACTACAATTTTGAGCCCCTTGTATTTTTGCCAACAATGGCCCAATGTGCACAAGTTTAATTAAAAACTATTTTAGACTACTAAGTTACAATTAAAATTTGAAATGTCTATGTGTAGAGTCTTTAATTAAGTTGCCTCCTTCCTAAAGCTCCAAAATGTATGTCCAAAATTTTCCTGTAATGAATAATGCAATTAATTAGCTCAGAAAATTCAAATTAATTAAAATTAGAATTTCCGGTCAAATTAAGCACAATTAGCAGAAACGGGAAAATACCGAACATTTAAGCACAATTCCCTGATTAATTCTAGTACACTAAACTAAGTGAAATCATGAAAATATTCACTCATCAAAATAGACCACACTTAGTCTTTTGCACTCTTGGGCAAAATCAAGACGAAAATCAAGGAATAGTTCAAAGGACATGAGGGAAGTGACACTGACTCAACACACAGATAACAAAACACTGACAAGGACAGAAACAAATAGAATTACACAGTCCTCAAGAAATCTGGACAAAGACAGGGAAATAGATAGTATCCATCACATAATCAAAGAAAGAAAATACTCATGAAGTCACCAAAGCAATCCCAAGCATGGCAAAATGATCAATCAGTTCAAGAGAGGAATCAAAAGTAACAGAACCTCACAGATGCACACTATCAGTGTTTCTCTCAAGTGACTAAGGTAAACAATGTCAACTCAATGCACTCAAGAAAGCAAACACAAACAGACTGGGCAAGCCTCTAATATCAACACTCGAAACATGTATATCAATCAAGAATCATCAACAAGAGTCAAGCCAAGACATATGTGCAAGCAATCAAGAGACATATCACACACAAGAAAGAACATAAAGTGGCTCAAATTCTCACACAGGGTATTTCTGTAACAATCAAATCACCCTCTTAAACATCATAATCATCATCCAAACAGAGAAAAGCAAGGATTTCCAACAAATCAGAGTATCAATGAAGTGAAAGACAAGTCTACAACCTAAACCAAGTCCAGAAATCAAGAGAAACAAGTAAAACTGTACACAAGACAAAACAAAAACTACCTAGAAAACAAAAAATTTAACACCTAGAAAAGAAAAAAAAATTAACAAAGAAAATAGAAATCTCCCCCAATAGACCACACTTAAACTACACAGTGTCCTCAATGTGTTACAAGCTTAAGATCAAAATTCAGAACAGTCAACAAATCATGGACAAGTGCAATAAAAGCGGGACAGGAGGAGGAAGGGAAAAGAAAAACTCCCCTGATCAAGGTGGCAGTTGACAATTTTGGACTGTCAGGGAGATATTCTCCACCATTGGAGTCAGCAAGGAAGTCTTGAGGAGGAACTGCTTCAGTCTCCAAATTTGATCAACCAGGGAGATGTCCTCCACAGCTGGAACTAAGAAGAATTGAATGTTGATGAGCAGGTTCAGTTTGTGCATATTAATCTTTAAGCTTTTGTGTACACTGGCACCCTTGTCTTCCACTGTGGGTATGTGTTGGTCAAATTCATATGTACCTCCTACAACATGGTTAGTGCAATATGGTTCCACAGAAATAACATGAGGGGGTTCAATACCCAATCCCAATGTAACAGGCTGAACCTCAGATATACCCTCAGAACATGAATCAAGTTCAAATTTAGAAGCAATATCAACAATAGGCTCAGATTCAGGTTCAGTGCATGGAGAACAAACATTCAGACAAGATGACAAAAGTTGTTTCTCATCATGCAGAGAGGGAGAATTAAAAACAGGCTCACCCACAACATAATCATCAACATACCTATCACTAGCATCATCATCAACAATAGAATCAATCATAGGTATGTTTACCTCCACTTCCCTGAAGATTGGTAGAGTGGCGGAAGGTGAAGATGGTCTACCTATATGAAAGGTGTTGCTTATATCTACCTGTGCCTCAACATTTTCATCAGACTCACAGTTAGTATCACTCATCATAACGTTGGAAGCTGGTTGTAGCACATAATTGATTTCAACACAAATAGAGCAAGAACCAACTTCACAACTACATTTAAAATTTTCAGAAAACTGTGAAAGATCAAAATTTAATCCTAAGTCTAAAGCATCTTCAGTTTTCACAGTTTCTATATCAAAATCATCACTAACATGTGAATCTGCAGCAGAATCAAGAATATTTGAATTCATAAACAGCTCAGGCAAAGCAAGTGGAATTTCAAGTTTAGAGAAAACATGTGCTGATTCATGATTCATCTCACCAATAATAGTAGAATGAGAAACTGCATCTCCTATGTAAATGGCACTGACATCATCTGGAAGCTGAACAGTCTGGAATGGTGATTCCTCTTAAACTTGAGACTGTTCCTCGGTGAACTGCACGGTCATCTGCCCCCACAACTCATTCAATGTAGGCTTAAAAGAAGTACAAGATTTGGCAGCTGCATCTTGCTGTTGTTCTTGCCTCTGATTTTTCTACTGTGGCTGCCTGTTATTGTAGATGTTTGGAACACAAGCTTGAGGCTCATGAAACTACAACTGTTGTGGTTCCCGGACCGGTGGAGGCATACAAGGAGTTTGAAATGATGGTTCCTGATATTGATGCTGTGAAGTACCATACCATCCCAAGTTAGGATCATTCCACCCAGGATCGTCGCTATAACCATACCGCACAGGGAAGAATTTGTCTAGAAACTGATGCTTCAGATCTTCCCAACTGGTGACGGATCCTAAAGGAAGACAATACTATCAATCCTATGCTGCTCCATGTAATGAGTTCCCAAATGCCCTTAAGAACATTTCTTCATCCAGGACATCTTGAGGTTTCATTAAAGAGCATAATGTGTAGAATTGCTCTAAATGTCTATGTGGGCATTCAACTGCAAAACCATGAAACCTAGGCAGCAAATGTATCAGTCCAGTGTTGAAAACACAATGAATGTCCTCCTCATCAAGTGGAAACGGCTCCCTAGGAGCACTCTCATGAGATGGAAGAGGAACCTTATTGTTCTCAACATAGAAATCAACAACAGAATCATAATCATAGGCACAGGCAGAAGAAACAATATCCACATAACCAAAATAGGTAGGCATGGGAAAGAAGGGGGAAAAGAAGAATGCAATGAAAATATACAACTAAAGCTACACAAATGCAACACACATTAACGAACACACAAAACAAAACATCACACTCACAACACAAGACAAAACACAACACACATTAACACAACAAAAGACCTACAATCGAACCGTTTGTCCCCGGGAACGGTGCCAAAATTTTGATGGGTGTCACACCCCATGCAAAATTTAATGTGCATAAAAGAATGCAGTATAGACTAGGAAGTGACTCCTAAGTCGTCTCAATAGGACCAAATGTGGTTCGAGAATTAGGTCAGACACGCNGNGGGGGGGGGGGGTTGTGTGAAAGGTGTGTGAATGCAAATGAACTAAATTAAAACACGGATGCAAACAGAAGTGCAAAACGGAATCAAATACAGAATAAAAAAGGTTGGTCATTAACTCAATTACCATGCTTCCAATCACCGATTAATACAACAAAGAGACTACTCTGACCTCTAATCCAGCACAGCTAACCGACAAAGCTAGGGTCAATTGTGCTATCATAATCAGGAACAAAGCGAACACAATACACCTATTCCATCCAATGTGTTCTATAAAGATTGATCAACTAAGCAAAGATGCAATCACCATTGGATTACTAAGTGTATACCCATTGCAAGAACACAGTCAGATTTCACAGAATGTCAGGCAAAGCAAAATAAACACAAGAACAGTTCAATAAATCTCAAGGAAGCAATGCAATATCGCTAATGACCAACCCGACTAGTCTAAGCTAACATCACAACTAAATTAACACAATCAGACAGAATAGACAACATTAAAGCAAGAGAAAACATTAAATTGAACACTACAGCAGATAAATCTCCAAACATAATTAAAACTATTAAAATGCAATAATAAATTAAGCAAATGAAAACAACTCAAAATGTAATTTAAAATATTTTAAAGCAAAGAAAAATAAGAAGACATAAATTTATCTAACACCTCATGTGACCACTTGTGCATCTATCAAAAGGAGTTGAATTTTCAAATGGCCTAAACATCCTTTTGGTCGTGTCAAATTTTATTCCAAATAAAACTAGTGCATCATTCTCCACTTAAAACAAAATAATGTGCTTATTTAAAAGAAAGGAAATCCCAAACAGTATATGCGGCAGCTTCCATCAACATCATCGTTCCTCTCTTTTCTCCAAAGCAAGTAAATGCAAGAAAAAAACAAAATAAAGAAAAAGGTTGCAACGATGCTCCACTCCACAAAGTGTCAGCCCCTATTCTAATCCAAGCCGAGACATCACTTCCTCCAACTTTTTCTCCTAATCAATTGATAGCACGTTCTTCTCCCAAAGTCACTCACTGTGTGGCTGGAAGCATTTCCCATTCTACCCAAAATCCAGCACTGTTTAAATGGTTACAAGCAAAGAAAGAAAACATGTAAAAATATTCAAGGACCCAAAAAGAAAGAGGCGGCTAGAAGCATTCTGAAAATAAAATGAAAAGATTGTGCTCTTCATTAAACAAAATCAAAACAGCTTATACGTTTGTCAATTTCCCAAAAACTCATGAGCATACGTTCCCAGCTAAAAAAAAACATTCCAAAAGAAAAACCGAATGGTGTGTGTGTGTTGGCAACGTGAAATGAAGAGATAAAAGATACTGGAATGAAGCTTCAATCACCGTGCATTAGCTTTCTTTAACCCATGGAAACCATGAATATATTCAAGAGCCCTTAGAAAACGTTCAAGCAGAGAAAAAAAAAACAAAAGTAAAGTGGCAGCCTCCCCACGGTAGGGCATCGTTCTAGCACCTACATCCCCAAAAAAAAAAAACATTCCAGCACTTGTAAAATTGAAAAATTCGAGAAAATATGGTGCCCATTTTTCATTCAACCATTTTCCAAGAGTGTCCACATAGTTCCAAGAGTGTGACGGCTGCAGTTGTAAAATGTCGTGTGTGTCTCCAAAATGTGAGAGTGGGGTCCACCAAAAGAAACCCTAGGGTGCCAAGTGTCTATTACAATTTTGGGTCCCTCATATTTTTGCCAACAATGGCCCAATGTGCAAGTTTAATTAAAAACTATTTTAGACTACTAAGTTACAATTAAAATTTGAAATGTCTATGTGTAGAGTCTTTAATTAATTTGCCTCCTTCCTAAAGCTCCAAAATGTATGTCCAAAATTTTCCTGCAATAAATAATGCAATTAATTAGCTCAGAAAATTCAAATTAATTAAAATTAGAATTTTCGGTCAAATTAAGCACAATTAGCAGAAACGGGAAAATACCGAACATTTAAGCACAATTCCCTGATTAATTCTAGTACATTAAACTAAGTGAAATCATGAAAATATTCACTCATCAAAGAAGATTTCCATCAAGCAATGACTAAAAGCATGTGATAAGCCATATGAGGATTTAAGATGTCAATTTCAATCGTTGAAAAATTTAGTCATGCAATACATGTTTCCTCATGCCTAGACCCATATTCAACAAAAGTATCCAAACCCAACACCATACCAATGACAGCAGCACAGTCTAGCCCAAGATCCATAGTCTAGCCCACAACAAAAAGATCATTAAAATTTTTATAATTATGTCAATTGTTAGGAATTTTCCTCCATACTCAAACAATATTTACTTTATTAGCATTTTTGTTATGTGCTTTCAAAATATTGTTACATGTACTTGAATAATTTGTTATTTTGTGTTATGATACAATATTGTAGAAAATTATATTTGGTAATTGGTAAGTTTTGCATGCTTTGTGTTGGTAAAAATTTTGTTAGATATGTCTAGATATAGAAGATATAACCTATTAGGTTGGTTGCATAATTTGTAGTTATTGATGGAAAAGATTGGTAAAAAAAAAACACATGCTAAAGCGCTTTTCTTAGAGACAAAAATTTGCCAATAATATCACAAATCAACGCTTTCTAATATTGATAGAATAATTCGTCGATAACACCAATTTAACAATATCATATGTGTTGTCAATAATCATCAAAATAAATTACCAACAGATTTTATATAATTGATAATCCGTCAAAAATTATGAATTATAACAAATATTAACGGTTGGATAATACCATTTTTCTTAATTATATTATAAAAAATAATTGAATATTAATATTTCATCATGAAAATATTATTTAATTTGATAGACATTAATTGAAAAAATCGAATGTATTATTATAATTTGTTATCAAATTTTACTGAGAAAAATTATAATACTAAAGGAAAGAACAGTTAGGAAAAAGGTTACTGTAAAAGTATGTATAGGGTTGAATGGAGTAATAAGGGGAGCAAAAGCAAAGGTATATGCCAGACGAATATCTGATTACACCTACTTTCTTACATTCCAGACTTCCTCATAAATAACTGCTTCTCCATTCATCTCTTTTGCTTACACTCAATTCTTCTCTTTCACTTTGTCCCTCCAAATTCATCTCAGATTCTGTGCTATATAATCGCAGGTCAGTTTCTTAACTTTTTTTCTCTTTTTCTTGTGTATTTTATGCATTCAATCCTTTTGTTGTCTCATCAGATTCCCATGCATGCATTATGTGGCTAACATCATCATCTGCACCATTATTAAACCTTCTACTTTTTCATCCGCATTTTTGTTTTAGGAGATGCAGCATGCATTTCTTCTCTTTAAAATTTGAATTCATATCCAATTATTAGCATGCATTTGTTTCTGAAAAATGTTAACAGCATTTATTTATATCTATCTTGTTTATATTACATATGATAGTTATTTTTCTTAGTGGAAAGGGTTACCTTCTGAGGTATATATATAGAATGATGACTATGAAAATGGCAATTTCCATGATTTTATTTCATTTTTATAATTTTTTAACTTCTTACTTTTTGATTGAATTAATTCATCAGCCATTAACTCTGACATTTAAAATGAGTTTATTAATTTGTTTTATGATAAATATTTTTGCAATAAGTAATAAATATTTTATATTCCATAGTCACATTTAAAAAATCATATTAAAGGTAATGATTGATTAAGAATACCACATCATATATAATCAATATTCACGTCATTTTAGACTTCTACGCAATGAACTCTTTTGATTGAGTTGGAGCACGGAAGAACTTTGGTTCGGTAAACTTCTCCATCTCTTTCAAAACCAACCTAACATAAATTATTGAATTATAATTTTGTGTAACTTGCTCATCAGAGTGCTTTTTTCCATCCTTCAAATTTTCTCGTACCTTTAATTTATTTTCAAATTATACACGAAGTCCAGCATCATATTTCGGTTGGAAACTATAGAAGACCTAATTCAAGGTAGTTCTGAGTATTGGAGAAGTACAAAATTGTGCCGTGTGTTTTAATAAGAGAATATTGAGAGTTAAATTCATTTTTATTTTTTATTAGTTTTCTTTATTTTTTTTATATTTTGTAATAAAAATATAAGCAATTACAAATATAACATTATATAAATATAACTAAATAAACTTAAAAATATGTTTAATATTCATTAAACATTTGTAATTGATAAAATTAGTGTTGTCAAAATGAGTCACTCGATTCAACCCGATCCAGATCATCATGGGTTGGTCACTAGTGAACCAATCCAACCTGTTTCACTTATTAACGAGCCAAAAAAATTTGAATTCAATCCAACTCACTACACGTTAGTGGATTAAACGGGTTGACTCACTAACTCACTTAATAACAAATTTCAAATACTGTTTTCAATGTAAAAAAAATAACAAATAAAAGTGAAACCATTTTTTAAAAATTGTTTCACTTCAAAAAAAAAAATCATTAAATAACAATTAAGTTTAGAGACCAAAATAACAATGTTCACTAAGTTAACCACCATCTTATAAATTAACCGTTATTAATATCTAAAATAGTGTTTATTATGTATACGAAGATTATAATTGTTTTGTAAATTAAAATCTAAATTAGTGTCTAACATCAATTGTCAAGGTTTTAGTTACTTACTATCATTCATTCTAAATTAGCTTTTACTATTATATTAGAAATTAATTTAGACAATGATTTCTAATTAGTTAAACTTTAGTAGCTAATATTAGAGATAAATTTAGACTTTAATTCACAAATTAATTATAATATTTTAGATAACAATAATTAGTTTATGAATAGTATCTAAAGTAATCAATATAATAAGTAATTATTTTTTGTCTTTAAATCTAATTGTTATTTAATGGTGTTGTTTTAGTGTTTAACCATTAAAAATGTAAAAAGATACATTAATGCACTAAATATTCTTTATAAACCTTCATTAATCTCTTGCAATAACAAGTTATTCAACGGGTGTACTGTTTAAAAAGCTTTACCTTTACTATATTGTTTAATGAGAAATCTGTAAGAAATTGGATTATCTCTGAGCTTAACCGAGGTATTTTCTATGGTTCTAGCGGCGTGGTATAGTATAATCCATTATTGTTTTGTGAGAGATTTAAATAAGAACAAATTGAAGTAAAAAGAAAATGAATTAGATGAGCCGATTTTATAGAGTAGACTTAAGGTTAAATTTATTATCTTAATACAAGTTTAACTTTGTAAATTGTAATGGTTCCCTGTTTTTTACACAGAAGTAAAGATATTTGGCGTGAGAGGAAGGGAGGGAGAAGAAAAGCTTGGTAGGTATGGCGAAGGAGCAGATTCAGGTGCTAAATGCCCTGGACACGGCAAAAACGCAATGGTATCATTTCACAGCAATCATCGTTTCAGGAATGGGCTTCTTCACCGATGCCTACGATCTGTTCTGTATATCACTTGTCACAAAGCTCCTTGGTCGCATATACTACCACGTTGATGGGGCTGCACAGCCTGGATCATTGCCTCCAAATGTGTCAGCTGCTGTTAACGGTGTAGCTTTTGTTGGAACACTTTCTGGGCAGCTCTTCTTCGGATGGCTCGGTGACAAAATGGGTCGAAAAAAGGTTTATGGCATGACACTCATGCTTATGGTATTAGCCTCTATTGCTTCAGGTCTTTCCTTCGCAAGTGATGCAAAGACTGTGATGACAACTCTTTGCTTCTTCCGCTTCTGGCTTGGTTTTGGCATTGGTGGAGACTACCCTCTTTCAGCCACCATAATGTCTGAGTATTCTAACAAGAAGACTCGTGGTGCCTTCATTGCTGCAGTGTTTGCCATGCAGGGCTTTGGAATATTGGCAGGAGGTATGTTTGCAATCATAGTATCATCTGTATTCATGGCCAAGTATGATGTTCCATCATACGAGGTTGATCCCTTGGGTTCAACTGTTCCTCAAGCAGACTATCTTTGGAGGATAATTCTGATGGTGGGAGCACTTCCTGCTGCATTGACTTATTATTGGAGACAAAAGATGCCAGAAACTGCACGCTACACTGCATTGGTTGCCAAGAATATGGAGAAGGCTGCAGCAGATATGTCTAAGGTTATGCAGTTGGAGATTCAAGCTGAGCCAAAGAAGGAAGATGAACAAAAATCATATGGATTGTTCTCCAAGGAATTTACGAATCGCCACGGACTTCATCTGCTTGGAACCACAAGCACATGGTTCTTGCTTGACATTGCATTCTACAGCCAAAATCTGTTCCAAAAGGATATCTTCAGCGCAATTGGTTGGATTCCTCCAGCAAAGACCATGAATGCGCTTGAGGAGGTTTTCAGAATTGCAAGGGCTCAAACTCTCATTGCTCTCTGCAGTACAGTTCCGGGATATTGGTTCACTGTGGCCTTCATTGATATCATAGGAAGATTTACCATTCAGTTGATGGGGTTCTTCTTTATGACTGTCTTCATGTTTGCTCTTGCAATTCCCTATGACCACTGGACCCTTAAGGAGAACCGAATTGGATTTGTGGTCATTTACTCTCTCACCTTTTTCTTCGCAAACTTTGGGCCTAATGCAACCACATTTGTTGTGCCAGCAGAGATTTTCCCAGCTAGGTTTAGATCCACTTGCCATGGAATATCTTCAGCATCTGGGAAGCTTGGAGCCATAGTTGGTTCATTCGGGTTTTTGTACTTGGCACAGAACAAGGATCCAAGTAAAACAGATGCAGGGTACCCTGCAGGTATTGGTGTGAAAAACTCATTGATGGTGTTAGGAGTGGTTAACGTATTAGGCTTCATTTTTACCTTCCTCGTGCCTGAGTCAATGGGAAGATCTTTGGAAGAGATTTCGGGTGAGCAAGAAGAGGAAGTTCAACCAACCGAAGCATAATAACAGTAATTGCCACTGCAGCAGTAAAACGGTTGCATGCAGCAACAGAATAATGCATTATCATGTTTTAATAGTAGTGATATACCAGCAACAGAATAATGCATTATCATGTTTTAATAGTAGTGATATACCAAGAATATGCATTAGTAATAGAAACCTTAGGTGTTGTTTTCTTCTATATCTTTTGGAAATAAGAACGTGTAACTCTGGCAATAATGTGTTAAGAGTATCTGTCTCTGTTATTTTCTTCAAAACGTTGATATTAACTTAAAGATCACATAATGCATGGGTTAACTTTAATAATTTTGCTTGTAGTTTATGATGATTATGAGAAGGCCTCAGTTTGGATACAATATAGGTTAGGGTTCGTTATTTTCACACCCAATATTTGGCACACATTTGACACCGACAGGTGTCAAGGTCCAATTGGTTGTTTTTTTTTTTAAAAAAAAAAAAAAATATGCCGGCAGAATGAAAAGGGTTTCAAAAAATTTTCCTTCCAATTCTACTCTTGCCCAGTTTCATTATCTTTTCTGTCTCAGATTTCTTTCTCTCTCACATTTCGTCCTCTCCCTTCGTCCTCTCCCTTGCGTTCTCTCTGACATTGGTTCTCCTGACGTTTTCGTCTTGTCCATTGCGTTTTCTCTGACATTCGTTCTCCCCTTTCGTTTTTGGTTGTCTGTTCTCGCAGTTTGTTCTCGTTGTCCTTGTTCGAAATGAGAAATTTCGGACAACAACGTGGTTCGAGCAAGGTAAATGCATTCTTCGACCATTTTCTTGTCAGTTTGGGTATTGGGTTTTGCGTTTGGTGTCGGTTTTCGTTGATGTTGTGGTTTGGGTATAGGGTTTTTCGTTTGTGTGTTGGGTTTCTGTGGGTTCTTCGACCACTTTTGGTTTTTTGGTTATTTCCTTTGGTGTTTACCATTGTGTTGTTTTCTATATGCAGTTGAGCATTCGTCATTCTTTTTCAACAATGTATCTCTGCACTTTGAACAAACGCTTGACATAGGACCAATGGTCACTCATTTCGAAGACTCCATTTTCTTGGTTTTTAGACTTAAGTGGGCAAAAAACAATGTTAATGTGGAAGCCATTCTCCGCAATTTGTTCCGCCAACTGACCAACCATCATCATCATCCAAACAAGCAGACCATTAATAGTTAATATTACATATGGTTTCATTTATCTTTTCTAATGCTGGTAAAAATATGACTTTAATGGATAACTGTAGTATTGTGTTATGAGCTCCATAATTGTGTATGGGATGACTGTAATTTTATTAAACTAGACTTTTTCAATGTTGTTATTGTGCATTTTTTTAACTTTTTTAGATGTGATGTAATGTTCTAAGTGTAATCATTGTATTCAGATTAATGAAATCAGCATAGTTATTTTGTCAATCAATACAAAGCAAAATTGTCTTAAAAACCTCAGAAATTCACATGTGGTCCTCCAGGTTACCACAGGTGGTTCCTTCAGTGTAACAGCTTGTCCAAAACACAAAAAAGACATGCGTAATCGATTACGAGCACCTTGTAATCGATTACAAGGCTGTTTTTTGCTGCATAAATTGCAAGATTTGGCCCAAGTGCCTCTCATATGACTTGGTGGTCCCCTTCTCCATGATGGGGTTTCCCAAACATCACCTCCAAGCATATACTCACACTTAAACAACATAAACACTGAAAAAGTAGTGAACTTGTCTTAAAAAACTCAAAAATTCACCTATGGTCCTCCAAGTTACCACAGATGGTTCCTTCAGTGTAACAGCATGTCCAAAACACAAAAGAGACACGCGTAATCGATTACGAGCACCTTATAATCGATTACAAGGCTGTTTTTTGCTGCATAAATTGCAAGATTTGGCCAAAGTGCCTCTCATATGACTTGGCGGTCCTCTTCTCCATGATGGGGTTTCCCAAACATCACCTTCAAGCATACACTCACACTTAAACAACATAAACACTGAAAAAGTAGTGAACTTGTCTTAAAAAACTCAGAAATTCACCTGTGGTCCTCTAGGATACCACAGGTGGTTCCTTCAGTGTAACAGCATGTCCAAAACACAAAAGAGACACGTGTAATCGATTACGAGCACCTTGTAATTGATTACAAGGCTGCTTTTTGCTGCACAAATTGCAGGATTTGGCCAAAGTGCCTTGTAATCGTTTACAAGGGGGCTGTAAATGATTACTCGTGTCTAAAATGGTTTTTGGATATCTTGTTGAACTGAAGGAGCCACCAGTGGAAACATAGGGGACCACAGCTGAATAGTAGTGTGTTTTGACACAAGTCTAATGGTTTTAATTGTAATTTGATGTTCTTGAGTGAGGAATTCCTTGAACTTAATGTTTTGGGTCCCCCATGTGGATGAGGGGACCACCCATGGTGAGATTATTGAGTCAAGTGAAGTTCTGCTAGCTCTGGTGTAAAAATGTGCCTTGTAATCATTTACAAGGCGGCTGTAAACAATTACGCGTGTCTAAAATGGTTTTTGGACATCTTGTTGAACTGAAGGAGCCACCAGTGAAAACGTAGGGGACCACAGTTGAATAGCAATGTTTTTTTACTGTTATTGAGTTCCTTAAAATGTAATTGGTTGTTTATATGTGATTATCAAGTGTTTAACTGTCCATTAAATACATCATTATTTTACTACTTAACATTTTGTCAAATATAATACGCGAAACATTCAACCCACATTCAACGAAATGGTGTCATCCCAATTCCATCTACATGGACATCTCTCTGTAAGCCATTCATTTGAACAATGATTGATGAATCCAGAGAGATTCGAACCTGCCACTACAAAACATTACGAAAACATTGTTATTACTTACCAAAAAATGCAACTAAATAAAATACCAAAACTTTAACTTACCTTTGGGTTTCCGGAAGCCATTGCAACTGCACAAAAAATCAATGGTGGATTAGGGTTCACAAAAAAAAAAAGAATAAATAACGCCAAAGAGACCCAAAATGCCAAAGAGAGCGAAAGAGAAGCCAGACAATGCGAAAGAGAGCGAAAAAGCTGAAACAGAGCCACAACGCCAAAAAGACCCAAAACACGAAACGCAAAAGAGAGCTTACCTCAACAGAGTGATTGTGAAAGAGCTCTTTTTTGGTTGAAATGAGGTCTTTGGATGAGACGAAAGCCGAATGGAGAATGCAAGGGATTAGAGAGATGAAGCCGAATGGGAGAGACGAATGGAAGAGAAAGTTCATAACCAAAGTGAACAAGAGAAGAAAACGAAACCGCCAAAATGAAATTTCATATCATCATAATTCCAAAACTACCCTCCTCAACAACGTTTTTTATTTAAGTGACAACATCCAATAGAAATTTGACACCTGGCCGGTGTCAAATTTGTGTCAAAAAGGGGTGTTAAAGAAACATTTTCATATAGGTTATTGTTAAACTGAGATTGGTTGCACAAAATCAGAACAAACTAGATTTTCCCACTAATGTAGTAAAGGGACAACCTAGGTATCAATCCTCAGACTCGACTAAAATTAAGTTTAAAGTGTAAAGTTTTGTCTTGTATTTTATTTACTTTTAACTAACTAACAAGGTGGAGAAATAATAAAAAAAAATATGAAAACAATGAAATTAAAAATGAAAAGAAAACTAAACTATAATCTGTTTAAAAGAAAAGAAGGAAATTGAATTGAAATGAAATGAAAGAAAATAGAACTCTAAGCTACCTATGACAGAAACAGCAACAGAAGCTATGCAAAGAAAATGTTCTAAAACTAATGAATATGGATATGCAAATTAAATTGGAATTTAAAAGCTAAACAAATCCTAAAAGCTAAATGAATATGTACATGTCAGAGGTAATTGAATTTTAATGTTGCATACAGAATGGTAAAATCTACACTAAAGAAAAGTCAACAAGAAATACCTATAACTAATGATTAAAGCAAAGAATCAGGTGAGAAACGAATCGGAACTAACTCTAACCATTACAAACAGAGCATAACCTAAACTACTAAACAGAACAAAAATCATTGGATAAAAATCACAAATCTGAACTGAAATGCTTGAAATGGCCTATCAATTGAATTATTATTATACAGGAAGACATCTCGTTCATAAGTTACCCACCTCGGGGTCTAAAGTTCTAATACAGAACTAAAAATGAATAACAATCAATTGATTTACCAAATCAAAACAGATTCAATTCCAAATCCACAAACACAACTCACAAACAGAAACTAAAACAATATGAATTAAAATATTTTTTATGGATTGAACTCTTATCTGGCTCAAGAAGACATCTCGTTCATTTACGCCCACCTCGGGGTCGTGTAATTTCAAAAAAAAATTTACAATGTGCAGATATCTAGAGTTCAACTTATTTTCAATCAAGAACAAGAAACAACACACAAGAACACGAAACACAATCACATAATATGAATAAGAACGGGAACATTGAAGAAAACAAATTCGAAACAACAGAATCATAAAGCACACAAAACAAAGAACACATCAAAGGAAAAAAACAAATTTTATTAACAAGAAAGAACAATTACAATAGAGTGTACCGAACGAAATGCACAATCGGAGCCCCCACGGGCTGTCACCACTGTGAGTGTTTCGCTCCAAAAGCACGAGAAATGAAAACCCTAATCTAAAGAGCGAAAAACAATAAAAATTGAAAGTGTCTCTCGAGAGTGTCTATGTGTAAGTCTATTTACATGGCCATAACCCCTTTTTATAGGGTTTGAAACTAGGACAAAGAAAAACATGGAAAATAAGAAACCTTCGCAGCTTTGACGTTTTGCTCTCTCCATCGGACGGTCTCAGATCCTCGTCGTCTTGATCTACTCTTCAAGCCCTCCGATCACCCTCTTTCTTTCCTCTGCAGATCACGTGTGCAGCTTTGGTCACCTCCCTTTACTTCGCACAAGCCCTAGGTTCGAAGGGTGAGTTTCCTCTCTTTCTCTCAATTGAATCTTCGAGCATCTCTTTCTGCCAAATGGGTTACAAAATTGAGACCCCCAAAAGCTGCAACAATGATCAAAACGGCGTCGTTTAACTAAATGAAGGCCCAAATACAGCGGCCCAAGTGTGAGTGCAATAGCTTCTAGTAGTGCAGCAGTAGCAACAACAACAATTCCCAAAACGCTGCGTTCCACAGATCTGCCAATTTCCCTTGCAGCAGCATCATATCAGTAGCAGCCCAATCTTCTTCTCAACAAAAATGGCCCAATTTGCTTCCTCAAACTGACTCTGCCTAATCTTTCTAAAGGTTTCTCTGCACTAAAAAGAAATTGAATTAGGACTATCAGCAATTCTAAAAGAGTAAAAAAAATAAAATCTATTTAAATAAAGCTAAAGAGTAGAAAAAGATTAATTTCCTAATTATAAAAAAAAAAACTCTAAAAATTATACCTAAAAACCTATTTTTAACAACAATTTTATAAAACTACAATTTTAAAGAAAAATTCTAAAACTAACCTAATTTCAAACAATTAAAGAATAAAAGAAGCTAAGAAGGACTTCTAAGACTAGAAAAAAATGAAAAATTAGAGAGTTATCAGTTATATTCTCTAAATTTCCTCGGGGCATATAAAATAGAGAGATCATTTTAAATTTTGTAGTCTAATATCTTAAATGTTCGTAACTTATAGTTAGATCTCTCTTCATCCATGGATTGAATTGATTGGTCAAAATTTGTAACATTGTAATATAATAACCATCCAAATATCTTAACTATTTTAGAATTACTGAGTTAGAAATAAATCGCAACTGATCAAGTCTTTTGGAGGGAGGTTAGTCTTTTGATAATATGTTGTCTCTGAACAAGGAGCCTCATGCATTATATCTTTTGTTGAATATTTATTCAAATATATTTTTCGGTGGTAGGGATGATATATAGGAGGAAGATAAATAGGTTTCTCTGTGTTGGCAAAAGGAGGATGGGGTAGGGATATAAAACTTTCTGAGATTTTGATTTAACATTGTGAGGGAAGTGGTGTTGGAGATTGAAAATGGAAAGTCACTTATTTTTTCTTTCTCTATGTCTCTTCTTATCACATCATATAATTTATAAACATGTCATTTTTATTATCTTTCTTAAGTGTATATAGGTGTTAATGTACCTTTTAATCCATGAATCATTTTCAGTTTAAGGAAGGGAACAAGAGTGGAAGGATATTCAAAGGTTAGAAGCAAGGTTTAATGGGTAGAAATACGTAGTGGACAAGTATGTAACAGGAACAAGGCAGGGGAAAAGAGGAACATTGTTCTCCAAGAGAAAATGGGATAGTGAAAGGTTATTGGAAACAAAATACTCTAGATTGTTTTCCTTAAGAACAACATAGGATGCAAAGGTGTGTGTCATGAGCGTGGGTTTGGAGTTGGCATAAAAGGTTCTTTGAGTGGGAAAAGGATATAGTTTGAGATTCACCCCGAGAGATCCGAAGGAAAACTAAGGGATGTTAATAGGGTTGTAATGACAATCTCTTAGGCCTTGTTCACTTAAGTAGTTTTGGGAGAGAGTAATTGAGCGGATTTGAGAAGATTTGATGATAAATTTTTTTGTTGTTTATTTGAATAGATTTGAAGGTAAGTGAGAGTGAATTTGGAAGTAAATTTTTTTAATCTGTCACAAATTAAATCCTACATTAATTCTCACAAATTTTACTTCCAAATCTATTCTCACTTACCTCCAAATCTATTCAAATAAACAACAACAAAAATTAACTTCAAATCCTCTCAATTACTCTCCCCCAAATCCACTCAAGTGAACAAGGCCTTAGTTAGGTTGGGTCAAAACTAGAAAGAAAGTCATGGAGGTGGTTATAGATGGTTGATTTACGGAACAATGGTGGAAGGTGAGCTAAATGTCTCACGGTTTTGGTGCTATTATGGAGGATGGAGGGGGTGTTTGTGATGCTTGAAGAGAGGTTGAGCCAATTCTTAGAGTAAGGTGGCTAGAGGAGATCAATTGGGTTACTCTAGTGTAACGCCCCAAATTTTGGGACGAGTTTACAAAAACCGAATATTTATAATCTTTCTTATAGCGCACAAATTTCTTTTTCAGAAATCTTAACTTTTAAACATGCATAAATTATTCCAAACATAGTAGTTCCAAAAGTCTTGTCCAATTATAATATTCCAAAAGTAATTAAAATGACTAAAGAAATAAAACAATTACGATTACATTGTAGAGAATTTATCATGTCTCACTATTGCAGAAATGACTTTTTATGAAAGGTAAAATTGACCATTATAACAGGTGGATTGGCGTCATAGTTATGGTAGTCATAATAGGTCTACGCTTTTTCTGACGTAGTGCAAAAGTACGTCATAATAGATTCAGCATATTGTGACAGATTTTCATGACGAATTTATAAGATGTAGCTACCTGTCATAATATGTGGACTATTATAACGTACTTATTTTTACCTCTCATAATACCTCTCGTGTATTATGACAAGTAATTGTTCACCTCTCATAATACATACTTTTCATAATTAACATATTATGACATACATTGTCATGTACGTCATAAAAGGTTGTTTTTTTTAAAAAAAAAATTATTGCTTACATTTGACATCCAATCAATTTTACTCTGTATTATCTTCGTGAATCATAGAGGGTGGATGATTAGAGAGAGCGAGTGATTTTGTACAGGGGTGTGTGTTCGAGAGGATTCGCAAAGATTTTAAGGTTTTTACGCATTTCTCGTAGATTAGTTAGACTACTCATCGAGAAATCACAATGGTGACAACCCATGATCCTCTCAGTATTGTTTTTTCGGTTACATTCTTGTAATTTCTATTTTCCTTTTAATACATTTTGATTACGTTGTGATCTTTCTATTTTTGTTTACGATTCTGTTTTATTTTGGATTCGTTGCATTTTTAATGGTTTCTCTTCATTCATTTGTGATTTAAGTTCATTAATTGTTTTGGATAGTGATAGATGAATCTTGAGTTGATTTTCCATACATTTGAAAACTTGATTTGTGCATTTTTTTTATAACGGTTAAAAAACCGTTATTTTTATACTTGAAATTGACACTAAACACACCCTTTATGACTTAGAAACTAGCTTGAAATCATGCATTTTGCTTAAGTTAGAGAATAAGAGAGTCAAAGGTGGTTTTCTTGGTTTTATGCTTGGTTTTCCTTGTTTTGGCAGGATTTATCATGAATTGAATAAGGGAAGTTGAAGAAGGAAGGAGTTGGACTCAAGAAAAGATGGAAAAGTACACAAAGGAAGTATCGCAACCACCGCTGAGCGCTAGAACACCGTTGAGTGCCAGCCTCGTTGTAGAGATCTCTATCAAACGCTCAAGCGCCAATGCTAAGGGAAAAAATTGAGTGTCACACCCACCGCTGAGCGTTACCCCACCGCTGAGTGGTGGCCTCTTCAATGAATTCACTGTCAAACGCCTAGGTGTCAACACTGCGCATTCATCTTAAGTGTCGCACCTACCGTTGAGAGGTGATCCAGCGCTGAGCGTCAGTCTTTTGCGCCTGGGCCAGTTTCTACTGATTTTAATGAACTTTAAATAGATTTGTATGACCTAGAGAGATAATCTTTTGACAGAAAGAGGCGCAGAAACACTCTCTTCACCCCTGGGAGGCGGATTTTGGATATGGAAGCTCAGATCTACAAATTTTAGGGTTTTATCTTTCATTCTTTTCATCTAGTTTCACCATGTCTATGGTAAACTAAACCTTCACTGTTGTTGGGGAAACGATGTAATCCTTTAATACTCTCATATATTGAATTGATGCTTTATTCATATGCTTTATTTCATTAATTGTTAATTAGAGTTTTTCCTTTATTCTCTATGCATGCTTTGTTTAACTCATTCAATAGCATGATCTTTGATTCTATCTTTATGGACACATATGGGTAAATCTGGACATGGGGGACTTCTCTTGGGAGCAATATTACCTAGACATAGGGATAGGAGGATCGATTGCCTTTAAGCTTTTGCATGTTTATTTTCATTTTTGCATTATAAACCCTAGTTTTCATTATTCAAGTCTCAAATAATCAAGAAATCACATGAAAGTCTAGGCCTATGAGTCTTTAGGGAAACAATACTTGGTCTTACCACTTATTATTACTTGATATGATTCGGTACACTTGTCGGAGTCTTAACAATTTTGCAATTCTTGAGTTGGTCTTGATTTGTTTTAGCGTTTGGATTCTCATTGTGATTTCAATTTTACAATTCTTTTATATTTATGTGGTTTAGAATAGGATTGTGCTTCTGAAATTGGTTATAGGCATGTTTCCGAGTTGAACGAACATTAGGTTGAAGAATTGAGTGAGAATTACCAACTTAAGTTCTGAAATATGAACTCAACACTACTACAAAATTGATAATAGATAGCGCTCAATAGATAGCGCTTTTTTAAATAAGTGCTATCTATGAATATACAGAACAATAGATAGCGCTTATTTAAAAAAACATTATCTAAACCTATGATAATAGATAACGCTTATTTAAAAAAGTGCTATCTATAAATAATTAATATTATTTTTTTAAATCATAATTTAAAATAAATTAATAGAATGCGCTCTTTCAGAAAAGGCGCTATCTATTAAGATACAATATACAGTGTATTTCTCAAAAACACGATATAGTATAATACAACAGAAAACGCTTTTTACGATGAGCTTATCTGTGAGCTCTTTAAAAAAATTTAACTTCCCTCATTCTCTTTTGTTTCGTTGTTCGACTTTGTCTTTGTGCCTTTCCTTCGAATTTGTTCACCCTGAAGGAGTCGTTTCATCATCGTACTTCTGACGGCATTGCCTCAAGAATTGAGTGTAGCGCTCCATTCTAGGTTCAGGTATTCGTGTTCCTTCTTTCCCTCCTTCTCTTCTCTATTTCTTCTTTTCGAAAACCCTAGCCTAAGGGAACAAGGACATGAAAGTACGAGCGGCCTGAGGGAAAACGTCTAATGCTCTGAGGAGAAATAGGTACGAGCGATTCATGAGAGCAAGGTTTAATTCTGAGTGGTTATTTAAGATCTTTAAAATTGCGGCTATCATGTTTGTATAGTCATAACGCAAAGACCCCAAAGTGGGCTTTATTTTACAGGAAGTCTTCCTAAGGAGTGACTAAGATTCATTTCGTCAAACCAATGCTTGTTTGAGTATGGAATTTGTCTTTACCACTATTCTTTGTTTATTTCCTTGCCTTATTTGTTTTGATAGATGATATTCTTAAAGTAGTTGCTGAAATGAATTTTCTTTTTTAGTTTCGGTTTTAAGTTTCCTATTTTTTTCAATATTTTTCTGTTCACTTAAGATTTTCTTTCATGCCTTGCATTGTAAATACCCATTTCATGAGTAATGTTAACCTCATTCTTTGCAAAACATTTTATTTTTCTGTTTTGATTTTTAGCATAATAGATAATACTCATTTCGCTAATTAGGTTCTGATTTTCTTCTCCTTGTATAGTTAGTTATAGCATTTGGAAATTGATAAAAATAAAATTTTGCATCCTTGTTATTTTAGGAAGTCTAGCATCTCTCATGCATCCATTTAAGCATAACATATCATATTTCATGTCTTGCATCTGTTTTTGTTATGGGTGTCGCCGCCCAATCAAATTTGATTGCATATGAGGAATGCAGTATAGCTAAGGAATGACCCCTAGGTCGTCTCTCAAGGACCAAACTCTGGTTCGAGAATTAAGTCAAACACGAAGGTTCGGGGGGGTTGTTGAAAAGTTTGTGAATGCNGATAAATTAAATTAAAACACAGATGCAAACAGAAATGTAAAAACAGAATCAAACACATAATAAAAGAGGTTGGTCATTAACCTAAGCTAACATTACAATTAATTATCACATCCTAACATAACACACAACATTAAAGTGAATATAAAATTGGAACAAAATCACATTGNAACGAAAATTGGAAATTGTAGCAAAAAGGAACAACGACCCATCAAACAAAATTCAATTAAAACCAAATAAAATGAAAGTAAAGATCTGAATGCACTAAGATAAATTCAAGCAATGAATTAACGAACATATTTCAAAACAGAAATAGAATTGCCACACTTGAACTAAAAAAAATAAATGCTGATTGTATTAAACGAAGTAGAAGCAAATTGCATGCTAATCCACGAAATGAGTTAAGAGTACTATAATAAAAAAATATGATAACAATACTAGGATGCATAAGAGTCTACAAAAACAAAGTAAATGAATGCAACAGTGACACCATGCTGTTATTTCCTAATTGACGTCGCCCTCCATTTTTTTTCAAGTGATGAAAGTAAATCTCATAAAAGTCCATAGACCCCCTCTAGGTGGCGGCTCCCTCCTCGAAAAATGCTATGCAGAG
>NW_014542177.1:0-1283 GCF_000741045.1 Vigna radiata var. radiata
TAACAAAATTAATTGAAAATAAAAAGTTAAAATATAATTATTTATAAAATAAACTAAAAAATAAAAATAGAAAACGGATGTCGACATCCGTCGACGGATAGCGACATCCGTTTCGGTGCCTGTCTTCTTCCTCAATGCACACACAGAGATGACAGAACTGAAACACCAACCAAATGCACACAAACAGAGATGACATAACTCAAACAGAAACACCAATCAGACAAAGCTATCCAATCCTACACTACACATTGCATACGTTTAAAAAAAAAGAAGAAATTAAAAGAAACTAATCTATCGAAGCAAGAACCACCGCCTCGCACCGCCGCAACACCCGCCGCACCAGCACCCTCTGCGCAGCAACCACAACCGCACCGCCCAATAGCACCAGGCCGCACAAACAGAACCTTCGACAGTGAGAGTTGCAGAGAGATTTGCTTTTGGAGGAGGAGCGTTTCAAAAGTTTGGTGGGGTGGGGGTGGGAATACGAAGAGGAATCTGAGAGTCTGTGTGTTTTGACTGAGGCAGACTGTAAAAGAGGTAGGGTAGGTTAAATAAGGGTAAAACGGTAAAAATAAAAAAAAAACATAAAGGTTAATTTTGTATTTAAAAAAAAGTCCAAAAAAATTAGGGGGTGGGGGTTGGAACTGGGGAGGTACAAGGAGTAACTCCCATAAATGAATCAAGTTGGATTGACTCACTAAGAAACTAACCCGTGATGGGTTGGGTCGGATCAGTTGGATTGTCATTTTGATAAGCTCTAATGTTTTCTTTTATAACTAAAGCACTAAATCAAGTCAATATTTAATATTTTAAAACTATTAGACGTTCTTATTCCTTTCATGCATTAAACAGGAAATATTTTATGAATAAGGTAATAATCATTACATTCTCAAAATAAAATTTGGATTAAAATACAAAGTGGAATTTTTATCTCAGAGGAGGAGAACATAGATTTAGTAAGATTTTTTTTTTTATTTTGCATTCTTGCAATTATAAGCTAAAATGTATTTCTTTTTTGGGTCAAATTATAAATGAAGTACCATAATTATTACAGTTTTTTTTAAAAAATCTATTATAGTTTTAAAATCATAAAAATATGAGATATAAAACTTGTGAAATCAGTATTATTCATAAGTTAGTTATTGAAATATCTTTGTGATAATTTTTTATTTTAGTATTATGTAGTTAATTAATCAAAGTTTATTAGTATGAGATAAAAAATTTATGTGTAAGTGTTATATAGTGTGAAATGTAAATTGTTTGTCTTTAAAATGTATAAAAAT
>NW_014542177.1:1503-28200 GCF_000741045.1 Vigna radiata var. radiata
GTAAGATTTTTTTGTTTTTATATTGCGGTAAGTGTAAGGTAAAATATTTTTTCTATTTTAAATAAAATNATGAATGAAGTAAATATGACATATTTGTGATTTTTTAACACTATAATAATTACAGTTGTTTTGAAATCCAGTACAGTTTTAAAATCATGTTAATGTGGGATATATTTTCCGGTAATGTCATATATTTCGTACAGTTTTAGAATTCCTGTTACTATCATTATTCTATTTTTCTTTTAAAAATGCACTATTTATGTTCATATTTATTTTCTGNACAATAGCATTAATTGAATGCTACAATAGCAGCATCGCAGAGATGCAGGAATGAGAAGCCTCCACTTAAGGGCAACACGACTAATGCCATTATGGCAAAGTCATCGTANCATTTTACTATNTAAGAAAGCTTCTCACTAAATTTCTTTTATTTTAATTAAACTCACTATTGTAAATTTTATAAGCATAAATGATACTGTTCTTACAATGAGGACATGACATTTATAGAATTCCAAGTAGCCATATGGGGGATGAAAATCTTCATTCACTTTCTCATATTCAATACTTTCTCATATTCAATACTCCATTTAATTGCAGCACTGCCATCATCCTTCTCAATGGCTTCAAAGGTTAGGTTAAAGACCTTGTATTTATGATCTATAGCTTCACCAAAGAGCTTGAATGCAATTGTTTTCTTCTGCTCATTAACATATTCAATTGTTTCATGACATGTTTCAACCTTACCCTCTGTTGTTTAAAAAGTAACCATGATCGTTAACACAAATATTCTTGTGTAAGAAATGTTACAAAATGTTACACAAAGTAACCACGATCGTTAACACAAATAAGAGTACGTAGTTGATGACCCATTTACTATTTTAATAAGAAATTGTTAGACACCTTATACATAAATATAATAAGTAACAGAAATTGTTAGTTATCATTCAACAAATTGAGTTTACTATAAGATAATTTTGGCAGAAGCCATGAGAGAATTATATATATATATATATATATATATATATATATATATATATATATATATATATATATATATATATATATATATATTTTGTTTTTTAAATACCTGCTGAGAAGTTTAATTGAAATAGCATTATAAGTTTGTTCGATAAATTAAAATTAACTAATGAAAAATAGTTAAATTGTAGAATTTCTCTCATTTTGGTTGTCTCAAAATATTTAAGCATATTCAATTTAAAAGGTTAATTACCTACAGTATAAATCCAGTGTTTGACCGAATCATTGGCATGCCAATCATCACCTGGCTCCATGAACTTTACCAGCAACGTGTTGAATATGGTGGAGTTGGTTTGTGAAGGTGTGGACCATTTGTCTGCAGTTGCATGAACTGGAAGTTCAGTGCTAATTTTTCCAGCAAGTAACATTATGAAAATATTCTTTAAACTTTATTGAGATTATGTTATATGTTTTTTAAAGCTTATAAACACGGAAAGTGAATTGTGTTAGAAGCTTATAAACACGGAAAGAGTCCTTGATTGTAATGCAACTAGTTCTGACGGCAATATTTTCCTTTATATAGATCTTGCCATCAAAAGTTTGTATTACTAGATTAGTATTTTATTTATTATTTTATAAATAAAAAATAAACTATTATTATTTTACTTAATTTTAAAACCTGAAACACTATTATTATCTTATGATATATATTCGAATATTTTTTCTAAAATTGAGATTGATTAATAATTAAAAGATTTTAAATATTCATGATACTACAATATTACGGAAATAAAGTTAAACACTAAAATAAAATCAATTTAATCTATATAAAATAATATTATATCAAATAAACCAAAAATTATAACTATGTATATTATTTTATTTTTATTAAAATTAAATTAAATATTATTAAACCCAAAAATTAATAAAATAATATTTAAATAAAATTATTTATAAGATTCCAAAATTTAACACCAACAAACATTTTAGAAAAAAATACTTTGACACGATTTAAAAAAACATTCATTTTGACAATGATTTTAATAATATAATAATATATATTATGATTTTAAATTAAAAAAATAATATAATTATAAATAAAATATTATTATTTACCGTCTAAAATGAATGTAATTTGTCTGCGTGTTAAAGTACTATCGCTCAACATTTTATTATTTCATGGTAAAAGACAAAGATCATGCATTGTACGTAAGCCCTTCCCCCAGGAGGTCTATTTTTGTCTTTATTCTCGTTTTTCTGTTAATAGTAATAAACTCTCATTATATTGGTTGCTAAAATGCACCCCTTAACCGTGTTAAGGGTCACTTGTATCTGTTACTTCAGTTGTATTACTTGCTCATCTTATTAGAAATACATCTCAATTTCTCTATCTCTGTTTTCACTCTCATACCTGTGCTCTGTTTTCACTTTCATACCTCTGCATAATCTCTTTGTTCCCTCCTTCTCTCTGCATATGCCTATACTCCCCACGCTATAAAATCCCACACTCCGTCTTTCCTTCCACGCACATCCCACACTCCGTCTTTCCTTCCACGCACAACAGATCTTCTCTTGTTCTTCCTCTTGTGAGAAAACAAAACACACTGTGAGACAAACATGGAGGCACCATCTCCGACCGAACCCATTGACCCAACCACGCCTTCTATCACCACCCTCAGTGTGGAGGCCAACCAGGCCGAGCCGACCCTACTCTGAAAAAATGTTTACTGTGTCGTTCATAGCCGCAGGCATACAGTGTGGGTTGGCTATTCAGCATTTTCTGCTCATCCCTTACGTTCAGCTTTTAGGAGTTTCACACGCCGCAGCCTCCTTGATCTGGCTCCCCGGCCCCGTCTCCGGATTTGTGGTGCAGCCCATTGTTGGCTACTACAGCGACAGAAGCACTCCTCGCTTCGGTCGCAGACGCCTCTTTATTCTCAGAGGTGCAGCAGCTGTCATCATAGCTTGATTTCTTATCAGTTATGCAGCGATATAGGGTACGACTGATATACCAAAAAAACCCGTCCTTGGGCCGTCGGGTGTTCGTCATAGGATTTGGGATCCTACATGTTGCAAACAACATGTTACAAGGTCCTTTTCGTGCCTTTCTGACTGACTTAGCGGCTGGGAATCAGAGAAAAACCAGAATAGCAAATGGGTTTCTTTACTTCTTCATTGGTGTTGGCAACGTGTTGGGATTCACAGCGGCGTCTTTTAGTGGTCTGGACAAGATTTTTCCCTTCACGCAGACCAAGGCGCGTGATGTTTTCTGCGCCAATCTGAAAAGTTCTTACTTTTTCTCGATCTTGTTACTGGTGTTCTTGGCCACGGTAGCTCTCATCTACGTAAAGGACAAGCCCGTGCCGCCACGGGCGGTGCAAGAGGACGCCGGGTTATGGGGTTCATGTCGCTGGCGGTTGAACCGTAGGGGCGCATGGTTGGGGGAGTGAAGAGGCTGTGGGGCATCGTGAATTTCATTCTCGCGATTGGGTACGGAATGACCATCGTCATAACCAAGATGGCGGAGCACGAGCGCCACTTGAACCCCGCCGCAGTGGGCCACCCCTCCAGCGGCCAGTGGGGTCCATGGTTTTCTTCGCCGTTCTCGGAGTTCCCCTTGCGGTAACGTTCTCTCTCTGTTCTCTACGTGTTCTAAACGACTGCGTTTGCTTTACTGATTTTGGATTACAAATTTACAAATTTTAACTTTTTTTTCTAATAGGAAGTGGGGAACCACCCGACCCAGTTGATAGCTGTCACCAACATGAGCATCCACATGGGTCTTTTCAGCTCCTTCAACTCTCCGAAGAGCTGAAAGAAACCCGAGGGCTGCGCGTCCTCTTGCACCGCCCGTGGCGGCATGGACTTGTCCTTTACGTAGATGAGAGCTACCGTGGCCAAGAATACCAGTAACAAGATCGAGAAAAAGTAAGAACTTTTCAAATTGGCGCAGAAAACATCGCACGCCTTGGTCTGCATGAAGGGAAAAATCTTGTCCAGACCACTAAAAGACGCCGCTGCGAATTCCAACACGTTGCCGACACCAATGAAGAACGAGAAAAACCCATTTGCTATTCTGGTTTTTCTCTGATCCCCAGCCGCTAAGTCAGCCAGAAAGGCACGACAAGGACCTTGTAACATGTTGTTTACAACATGTAGGATCCCAAATCCTATGACGAACACCCCAACGGCCCGAGGACGGTTTTTTTTGGTTATGTCGTCGTACCCTATATCCTATATCGGCTGTGATAAGAAATCCAGCTATGACGACAGCCACTTCACCTCTGAGAATAAAGGGGCGTCTGCGACCGAAGCGAGAAATGCTTCTGTAGGTGTAGTAGCCAACAATGGGCTGCATCACAAGTCCCGAGACGGGGCCGCAGAACCAGATCAAGGAGACTGCGGCGTGTGGAACTCCTAAGAGCTGAACGTAAGGGGTGAGCAGAAAATGCTGAATAGCCCACCCAGACTGTATGTCTGCGGCTATGAACTCACAGCAAACATTTTTCGGAGTGGGGTCGGCTCGGCCTGGCTGGCCTCCACACTGAGGGTGGTGATGGAAGGCGTGGTTGGGTCAATGGGTTCGGTCGGAGATGGTGCCTCCATGTTTGTCTCTCAGTGTGTTTTGTTTTCTCACAAGAGGAAGAACAAGAGAAGATGTGTTCTGTATGTGGAAGGAAAGACGGAGTGGGCATTATATTTTTATGAGTAGCAATACAATGACGCCACTTATGTTCATTTGACACAGTCCATGTAATTTTTTTTTTTTTTTAAATTGCATCCTGCTTAAGGGTGAAAAGGAGAGAAATGAAAATTTCATTTTCGTTCTTCTTTCAATGGTGAATGAAAAAACCATTTGGGTTAGTTTTGGAGGCTTTTATGTAGGTGCTGGTGAAAGTTTCAATGTTCTTTGTTGGTGCTTCTCCTTTTGAGGGATTTTGGTCAGCTCGCTGTTTATGCATGTTTCCTCCTCGTGGTTGTGAAGGTTTCCTTTAGCAGTGGTTGTGAACATTTTTTGTGTTGCTAGTATAAGGGTTTGGTAGGATTGTGGTTGTTGGTTGGATTTTGGAATTAGGGTTTTCGAATTTTGAATTTAGGATTTTGAAATTAGGGTTTTTAAATTTACTATTCTATAGTCTTTATACCAGTGTAGTTGGTTTTAAATTGGGACATCTCTTGTGCTTTTGTTGTCATCCATTTCTCTAATATTTCATTTTTTTTTCTTTTTACACCAACTCTTCATTTCCTTATTGTCAATAATTTCTCTTGAATGATTGTTTGAAGTCTTTTTCTTTTCCTATTTGATTTTGCAGTGTGCTATTGTTCCAACTAGTATGTGATAGCATACATTTATTTATTCTCATGGAGAAGTCTCCTATGCTGCATTACAACCAGTGTAATATATGCATCCACTCATTGGTTATTATTCTTATTTGTGTGAATATCATGTTTTTGGAATTTAGTCGATGTTAGGTAACGCTTAAGTTTGGGGAAATAATTTTTCAAAAGCTTCCTAAAAAATCTTGCAAAATAAGCAGACATAGGGAATTATTTCTTTAAGATAAGTTGAACCAAACACACTTTATATTGGTAATTCGTTTCTTGAAAGTGTTTTATTTGCTTGCAGGTTTTTTATTCCTTTGATTAAACAAAAAGTTTATCATGAACCGATCTAATGAAAGTTGCACATTGCCTGCAAAATATCTTTAGCAAATGAGTATTGATCATGTTACTGGAGGCAGTTTCAATCGTTTATTAATGAGGTAATATTATATTATTGGATTGGATGTGGAATCTAGTTTAGTGAATAGAGTGAGAAACAAAAGGTTATTATGTAGCAAAGGTGTTGTGTGATCCACATTATCAACTTTAACAACAAAATATTTGAATTGCATATGATCCCATGCTTCAGCAAAATGGTTCATCATGGTAGTTGCAGCATTATCAAACTCATCATATTGTATATACAAATAGGTCAATGCTATGAATATTATAAACCAACACATTCATTGCTTGAACATTCAAGTTGAACTTCTTAAAAATGGCAAATGCTTCCTCATATAACTGAGCTTCTACAGCCATTTCTCCAACTGCAGGTCCACCAAAATTATCCAACCTATTGACATAATCCATAACTCTGGACGGGTCGGCCTTTATCGCTGTCAAAATAAGAAGATTCTGCAAATTAAAATTCCCACTGAATGCAGAATTCTGAAGGACAATCTTCTCAAGAAGTTCAATCACTTCGTGAGGCAGATCAACTGTCATGAAAGCCTTAACAGCTGCAGAAACTTGGTCAGGGCTTGAGCTTTCTGGCAAAGCAGTGAATACAACTTCATCAATAAGTTGCCTTCTTAGTCATTATCAGGATCAAGAACTTTGGCACACAGATCACCATCCATTCTCTCAACAACATATCTGTCATCACAATATTAGACTTAAACAGCAATTCACAAGATCGTATCACTTCAGAGAAAGAAAATATGAGAGTAAGATGCCCATAAAAGGTGGGAAACAAAGGATGCACCTTTGTCTGAAGGAACTCATGCTCTGGTAGATTCGGTTTTAAAACATCGAGGAGAAAAGCGGTTGCCTCTCGGATCAGATTTCTCTGAGAAGTAACCAAAAAAAATACATTAATTTCAAGAACCACTCAGTACTAAATCAATGACCATGAAAATAAAATATCACATTAACATCACGATTGATTAATCACAACATATAATCAACCTGAAGAAAGAGATCAGTTATAGTGTTGTAATCAACTGGGCAACCTCCCTCCATTTGAGACATTATTAATGCAAAATTAACACCACCCTGCATGTGAAAATGAAAATGGTAACTTTCAGCATACATTATCAATTAGATTTACATGTTCAGAACACAGTTACCACACATCTAACAAGGAGGCAGACAATAATGGAGCTACAAAGAACTACAGAAGTTTGTCTCACACCTGAGGATCTGTCCTGAGAATTGTTTGCAGAAGGAAGAGGTAGTCAGGTGTGTATCCAACCTATAGCAACAAATATGTACCACAATATTAAGGAAAACTGTGTACAGAAAAATGAAAAGGCAATACATGCAATGCTCTATTTATACAGGCAGACAAAATGTTATGCATGTTATAATAGCATTAAATGATTCTATGAATTAAACATCAATGTTTTTTTATGAAGTAAACAAACACCTGTTTAGACTATATCAGAATTTTGTCAAACTCCCTTCTCTCAGCAAACGCAGCAACAACTTTTGGTGTAGCTCTGGCTTTGATATATATTTTTAGAGCAAGGTCATTATCCACAGTCTACAAGGAAGCATGCCGTAAATATTAATAGAATACAACATTTCACAATAAACCAGTAGGAAAATCATCAACCTGTTTTGGGATACAATTCAAAGATAGAACACAAACAAAGCACTCCCTCTAGACTCAATTATAAAAAAAATTGAACTACTTTCACACTTCTTAACAATAGTAGTTAAGTTCGTTTAATATGTTGTTTTCATACAATAAAGAGGTACATTGCCTAAATTACTCTAAATTATATTCATGGAGGATGATGCTTAGATTTAAATATAAAGGTACTTTTGAAATAGTAGCAATAAATAAGGTTTAGGGAATTAGAATTTCCTTACATTTAAGTTCACCAAATATGACCATTTTTTTCTTAAGAGTCCAAAGAGAGTGATAAATAACAGAATGAAATTTAATTCTTCAAAATTTTGATGCAACCTAACCTTATTAGATCTCCTAGTTCCTCGCTGCATTCAAGCTTGTCCTCTGCCAACCAGTTCTCCAACAGATTTTTCTTGTTCTGGTTCACAACCAACCTTCACAATTCTAATGATTCAAAGGAATTCAGCTTTCCCCTAGTCAAAAGTGTTCCAAAATACTGCAATAGTGGAGGAGTTTGCCCAGCTTGCACAGGAACACTCTGCCATACAAAGAAGATAATAACAATTTAAACATTTTTAATCTAACTTACCAAACAAAAGGACAGCACACAAAGGCTAAAGGTAAACAACCAGAAAATAAAACTCTGAAAGTGAAGCAGGAGAAAAAAACAGAGAAAAATCTCAGATAGCAACATCCTGTCAAGAAAGGGGGATCATTTATTTTTAATTTGTTGATTTAATAAGAAAAAGGCCTAGCATACTAGTTTCTTCCATTTTTTTGTCCCCATTGGTCATGCACGAGGTTATCCCTTATTTACTTTTTGTTTTTGAGAAAATACATGTACAATTGACAATATATCTCAAGATATACATTACTTTATTTCCCTCTCTCTGAATTGCATTGCCATTGGTTTTGCGGCCTATTATCAGCATTTCTCATCAAAATGCTGTAGCACAATAGCCACAACTAACATTTCCTTAATTTAGTAAACAACTAACAATAACCACACATGAAATGTTTCCATTATAAGCCACAGAAAGAAGTCACATTTGTTTCTTATTTTTATGAGTATGAATGACAGTACTAGCAGTGTGCTTCCCCGGTTTATAAAACCAAACCTCTTGGCAATCAGCCTTCCTTTATTGCGTTATTCTTTCCTTCTACAAGACTAACATTGTCTCACATCTTAATATACTAAAGAAAAGGGAAAGTCCTTAACAAATTTGTTATCTTTTTCAGTGCAACACCAGTTGTTATCTTTCCTTCAATAATCTTACTCAACTGCAACATCTAGACATAAACAATTGCAACAAGCTTCGAACAATACCAGAGCTTCCTCCGTCCCTTCAAACTCTAGAAGCCAGCAAATGCAAATCTCTTCAGAATCTGTCAAACCTTCCATCGTCTCTTAAAACTTTAAAAGCCATTGAATGCAAATCATTGAAGACTGTATCGTTTCCTTCAACAGCTGATGAACAATTAACGGAAAACAAGAAACAGTTTTTGTTCTGGAATTGCAGGAACTTGGATGAAAGTTCTGCAGAGGCTATTGGGTTGAAAGCACAGATGAATCTCATGGAACTTGCAAACCAACCTCTCCAATTAAAAAAAAGCAAATTACTATATTATATATATATATATATATATATATATATATATATATATATATATATATATATATATAACTAATACTTTTAGGAAGTAGCTAACATAACTCATTTATTACAATAATTGCATCATCAGTAAATATAAATATAATTATAATGACATAACAAAAGTTATAAATGTATTACATCATGATTTTTCACACAAATATAAATATATCATTTCTAAGATTTTACAGTTTTTCGGTTCATGTTGCTTGGAATTAGGAAGAGTACAATTCCATGATGAGAGAATGGTGGGATAAATNTGATGGGAGGAGGGGAGACAACATGGGGTAGGCAATTATTTAGTGAGTTTAGAGGAATCAAAGAATTTTCTTAGTATTGAAGATGAAATGGGCTAAACTCTACTTTTGGATATCCAATCTGTACTACTTCTAATGTAATCATAATTATAACCGCATGATGAAAAGAATATCCTTAACAATATATCACTGGCATGAAATATTCTATAAGATATATAGAAAAGGACATAATTACCTGCAAAGGCTTGGCAAAATCATCTAAAGCTTCTTTAACACAACTTTCAGCTTTATCCCAGGTTGCAATATCTCCTAGGTATTTCTCTGGTCTCTAATGAAGTATCCCAGACATGAAATACTGATCTATAATTGAAAGAAAGAAAAAAAAACGATTGATTCGAAAAAATTTCTATGCTTCTCCTTAACTGACATCAAATTTGTTGTGGAGTAAAAAGGGTTTACAAAGATTTATGTTGCATAAATTTAAAGATAAAATCACATGGGACTCCTTGCAGAAAATGTGCATCATCCTCAGACCGGCATCTCCATCATTATCAACGCCCTCCTCGGCATCCTCCCCATCTTCTCCACCGACAGCTTCTTCTTCTTCTCCTCCCTCTTCTTCTTCTTCTTCTTCCTCCTCAGCGACACCGTCAGGCATTGGAACGGGCTCATTTCACCATCGAAGATGTCCTGAGCGATGTCAAAACTGACCGTCAGAGGATCCGTCCCCATCAAGTAGGCTACCTGACGAAGGGCCTTAGTGAATCCCTCTTCATGTTCGATTTGGACATCGTGGCTAAGCTGCCGGATGGTAGCCTGGGCCTTCTCCATGTCCCCAGACACCTTGGCCAATTCCACCTCCTGTGCCGTGACCTTCCCTTCAGTCTCCTGAAGAACAGACCTCAGGCGCTCGTTCTCGTCCGTCTCCGAGGTATATTTGACCCGCAGGCCGGAAAGCTGCTTGGTCAGGGTGGCCACCTCTATACATGCACCCTGATACTTTTTTACCAGGGCCTCTTGGGCTTCCTGGCACTTAGAATGCTCAATGGTAAGCTCAGCTAGTTATGCCCGAACGTCCTCGACTTCCTTCTTCGATGCGGCCAGCTCGTGCTGAACGTCTTCCGCTCCACGACGATCGGCGAAGCGGTGAAGGTACCATATCAACATGGCCCCTCGGGAAGTGAATTCAAGGGCTGCCTCAGTCAGCTCCTTTTCAGACAAGGGCTCCACGACCGCCCTTTGGGAAGAGCTCATCCGGAAGTCCACGTGATCGCTCACCCCGAATGAGGGATCGAGCAACCCCCCGGTCAAAGGCCGAGGGTCACTGCCCTCTCGCCGACTCCTCTTGGAGGAAGACTCTTGATTTCCTCTTCCTTTTGGAGGAAGAGGTACGCAGAGCCTGAGCGTCCGGAATCGCTTGGGCAGCTGGTATCTCGGTCGCCACGAGATTGACAATCTCCGGAGGAACGTTTTGGGCCATGGTCACGTTGACCCGAGGAGGAACTTGGACATTCGGGGTGCGCACTAGGGGACGGGCGTGAAGGCGGCGGGGCAAATCATCAATGGTTCTGACGGTCTCGACGTCCGTAGGGGTCAAATCTTCAACTGCAACCGCACATACTCGAGACGGATTCTCCGTCCAATAGTAGGGGAACAGTGGCTCGCCAACGTCATTGCGGAATTGGTTACGGCCGGCTTCCTTTATTATTACTTTGAACAAGCTAGTCTTAAACTTCTTGAAAGAATCAGAGTACGCCTTGAAGAGGCAAGAATCTTGGACGGATGTTAACGAGACCCACCCGTGCTTAGAAGGAGGTCGGACATGGAAATAAAGAAAGAATAAAGGTAGGGTCGGCTTAATGCCCAATGCGGCACACATGACTATGAAGGCTTGAATGCAAGCCCACCCGTTCGGATGCAGCTGGCAAAGCTGGCAAGGGGCAACGTTCATCTGGCGAAGAACGGCCGCCTGGAACCGCGAGAAGGGTATCCGGACATGCATCCGCTTGAACAAGTATGTATATACAAAAAAGAAGTCTTCGATACTAGATCCCTTCCCGTGGAATACCCACTCGTTGGGACGGCATACCCCCAGACGGATCAGCCGGGCGTCCTCTTCGTCTCGGACCAGATAGGTTTGGTTGGCCCACTCTAGTAGCTCGCCCCTGGTCTTGATCTCAGACTTGAAGGAACCAACGTCATGGGAGGCCCAAGTGTATCCGCCAATGGTCGGCCATCCACCGGCCGGTGTCCCGTCCAAACCATCAACCACGACACCGCCCTCAAGGAGAGAAAGAGCAGCATCATGCCAAATCCGGTCGCCTCCTGACGAAGCCGACCCCAACGAAGCAACCTCCCGCGAACTAGCCTCGGAATGCGAAGATGACCCCCCGCCGACACTGGAGGAGCCCCCGCCGCTTCCGCCCGCCGACCAAGTAAAGGAAGATACTGTTGCCATTTATTTACCTGAAGAGAATTTAACTGCAAACGGACGGTCAGATTTACAGAAGAAAAAGGTAAGTGAAAATGACTGCACTGTCACTACTATTTATAGTAAAATTTTTGTAACCGCTGCCTCATCTCCACCGTCGAAATGCTTCACGATCAAGGGTTCAGATCGAAGGACCGTTCCACTACCCGAGACACTGATCCAATCAAGAAGCACCACGTGTTTTCCCGCCACAAATTGAAACGTCCCTTAGCATTCTTTCCCGGGGCCGCGACTTTAAACCCAACAACAACAGGTTGTCTAGGGCTTGGGGGGCCTGATGTACTCGGTAGTCGTCCGGTGTTGGAACTAGTGTGGCCGGCCGGACCTTACGATGGCGCAACCGGACTGGCCGGACGGTTGCGTCGGCAGGACATTAAGGTAAGTTAATTTTAATACGTACTTAACAGTTTTGGGCCTTGGTTAAGAAGTTATTGGGCCATGATTAACAAAACCCTAATTCCGGGCCCAAAACCAGTAGTATAAATAGAGGTCAACAATAACAGGTAGGTAGATTCATTTATGATACATTTAATACAGATAATATTGACCGATCGGACTATACTGACTTGAGCGTCGGAGTATCTTTAGCAGGTACCCGACCGGTCTTTACCCATACCGAAGAAGGAAGGAGCGAAGACTAAGCGAGGAAGCAGGGACGACCGTTTTAGACCGGACGAAAGTGTAGGAGTTGGAGAAATTGTGGAGGTTGAGTGGGTCCTACCCTACTACCGAAACACATTCAAATATCTCTCGAACATGTAAGTATAAGACCTACTTCTAACTAAGCACATATCAGCCTATTAAGTCAACCTGTACCCGACTTACACTTATTCAACCAAGACAATATCATGTTAATTGTACTTAGTCACAATAATTCATAAGTTAAGCTAAAAGATTCACAATTAATCATTATAATTTATGATTAACAAGTAATTACGCCACATGGCTAAGGCCCATCGAGATAAAAGCCCATAAGCAGTAAGTATAAATAACACATTTTAAGAGGTACATTGATTACATTCATTAATTATCGCATTTATTACCAGTTGACACACTTGATTAACTTGAGCATCTTCTGTAGGCACAACCCCTACTCGACTAAGAGAGGACGAGTACCATTAGAGAGGATGAGTATCCTTGAAGTTGAAAACTTAAAGTATTGGTTTAATACTTATTTTGGTCCCTCTTTTCGTAGGGTTTGTTCAAAGTCGTCCTACCTTTTTTAAAATATTCACTAAAATCCTACTTTTTGCAAAAACGGTGCATGTTAATCCATTTTGCTTATGGCGTTAAAAATTTTAACGACACAATACCCAGGTCAGCTATCAGTGAATGGGTTGTTAATATTTTATACACGTGACAACTTAAAAGACCAATATCGTGGACATATGGTATTTAAAGGTGGTTTTGTTTGAAATTCATCATGTTGCAACTCCGGCCTTCCACCGCCACAACTCCATCGTCATTCTCCCACCTCCTCCGCCCAAGGGATTTCCATGTACAACCTCAACCCCTCACTTTCTCCGCCACCTCCTTGCGATTTCAGTATAATATCTCGACAACAAAGTGGCAGATTTTTTCGGGCCGGAGAAGAGATATTCTTGTTTCAAGTTAGAACTGCAACATCAAAGTTTTTTTTGCTAATACTGTTACTGGTATTGTTTCTTTATTGGTTTAAACCTCTTTTTGGTCCCTAAGTTATAAGCGAATGTTCAGTTTAGTCCCCGTTTTTAAAAATGTAAATCTTTGGTCCCTAAGTTATAAAAAATGTATCAAATGAGTCCTTTTTTGACTTGAAATATTGTTTTTGGTTGTTTCTTAACAACTGCTACATCTTTAGATTGCTCTGATTTGTTTCTTAATAATAACAACACTTTAGATTGTTCTTTGTACTTTGACCATAAACATAAAAAAAGACTCATTTGATACATTTTTTATAACTTAGGAACCAAAGGTTTACATTTTAAAAAACGGGAACTAAACTGAACATCCGCTCATAACTTAGGGACCAAAAAGACGTTTAAACCTTCTTTATTTTATTGTTTTGAACAAGAGCTATCAGGAGCGAATACGGCGTTCTGCTGCACTGGCGGCAAGACGAGAACAAGGAGATGGTGAGGGGCTGCGATGGGCGGTGGGTTCTGCCGGAGCGCCCCAGATTGGAGGCTCATCCACCAGACATGGCCCACCATCTCCAGCAAGTGTTGGACAACCACCTCGCAGGTCAGCAATTAGAAACCACTTAAAATGATGATGTTTAAGACCAAAAGAAAAAAACAGTGTAAAATATGCTCTGATGATGTTTAAGAAAATATTAACGTGTGTTTTGAAGAAAATGCATATTGCAAATCGATAAAAAAAAGATAAAAAAAGTTTCAAAACATTAATTTTCAACGTACAAACAAATTACACCACAAACTGTTTACAAATTTTAATAATAAAAATAGAAAAAATATATATAACATAAAAGGGTGACTGTAGAAAATAAAGAAATATATTTTCGATTAGGGATTTATTTATTTTATTTAACTACAGGAAAACATTGTGGAAAATGATTGCAGAAAATTAATAAAGAAATAAATAAAGAAAACACGTTTCCATTCAGAGCAATAACGACAAAAATAAGTGGTCCATGCATGAGATTAGATAGTCGCCATGTTCTCCATCCCAAGGGTTTTAATATCATGACCCACTGAGAAATGCTTGAGCTGTTGTATCCAAATTCGATGACATTTCAAGTCAAACTTTAATTTTTAATTTTTATACCATCATATAATAATTTTTGTTTGTAAATTTTTAGCTATAATAGACTGTTAATTTGACCATAATTGTTTTAAAAGTGATATCAACAGTGTTTTTTAACCAACAATAATTTGTTGTTGTTCAAAGCAACTATACCAGTAACAATAATATACATTGGTATTGTTTTTTTCTAATACTGTTACTGGTATTGTTTTTTTCAACTATAATATATGTACTTTGAGAGTGAGGCGGACGGTCGTACAAGAGCCAGGACGACCGTTACACCAAAAACCTAAGGAAACACGATGAGGGAAGCCCGACTGTGGCGGTCGATACTAACCTTTGAAGAAATCTTGAGAGACGAAACGTATGACCTATGCGAAGAGCCAAGGTCCCAAGTTAGGATGACGGACACGACTCGACCCAAGATAACACTACGGTGGAGTCCGGTCTCGGCGGCCGGGAGTAACCTCTGTTTGTAAGAAAAACCTTGAAGAATTCTCATGAAGCCCTGTCAGCACATGTTCTCCAAAAAACCTGAGATGAAACGTATACGACCTAGGCGGTGAACCTCACTTTGTCGTCGCGTCCGCATGACTGTCAACAATCATAGCCGGTCACGAACGCGTCCGTAAGAAACCTTGAAAAATCCAGCTGCCGGAAGACCGGACGGTCTGATGCGTGATTGCGTTGGTACCGATCAAAACTTGGGACACCGGCATACCGTAGGATCGAAAGTGACGACCAGCGTCAAATCTTTTCTTGTTACACAATAGGGACGACTGACAAAGTTCGCAGACTAAGGTATCATAAGCATTCGAGATTAAGGTAAAACTAAATTAACCTCAACAGGCCTGCGATTGGGCCGTGATTAGGTTCCCACTAATCATTGGCCCATGAGAAAAACTATAAATAGGAGTCAAAGGTAAGAGGTAGGCAGATACATTGAATGCACATTTATTTCTCTCTCTCTCTCTACCTTTATCATTAAAAAAGTCTAAACACTGACTTGAGCATCGGAGTGCCATTAACAGGTACTCGGACGACTTGACGAAGGAGAACGGTTGGACTGGAGTCGGATCAGCGGAGGACCGGACGGTTTGAAGTGGGAAATTGTGCAAGGGAGCTTGGACGAAATCCCGACCAGAACATTTTGGCGCCCACTGTGGGGCCGGAGGATTGTAACCAATGGTGACCAAAAGAAACGCTAGTGCGGAGGAGCAGTCTGAGATGTGGCGGGCGATGGAGCAGCGGATGGAGGAGATGCAGCATAAGCATGAAGAGGAGATGACAACGGTTAGGGCCGATTGTATGGCCCAAATAGCCAAGGCTAAGAGTGGAGGAGCCGGAGCTGAAGAAGATAATAACGGTAGACAAGATCGTACGGTGATTGGAGGAGTGGAGGAGGAGAGGGCGGAGCATAGCAGTGCCCGAACGGAGGGGAGAGGGAAAGAAGCGAAGGAGGATAAGGGGGAGAAGGGAGACAAGGAAGACAATCACATGTTAGTGAAGGTTGAAGGACCTACAGTCTCGGTGCCTTTCATCAGGGAGATTACGGAGGTACATATCTCGGAGCAGTTCGTCTCACCCCAGTTTAAGATGTACGATGGGTTGTCGGACCCCACCGCTCACATTAAGTCTTTCATCAACGCTATGACATTCCGGACGGGCCGCGACGCCATCTGGTGTCGTGCTTTCTCTTTATCTCTGGAGGGGGAAGCTTTAGATTGGTTCAATACACTCCCCAACAATTCCATTGCGAATTTCAAAAGTCTAGGCGAGATCTTCAAGAAGCAGTTTGCTGCTTGTAACATAGAGGAAGTGAAGGTCGTGGATTTAATGAACTTGAAACAAGGAAAAGAGGAGTCTCTGAAATCCTTCATGGACCAGTATCAGAAAACGGTCCGGAGGGTTAAAGGCCTCAGCCTGGAACTGGCCTTGCAATATGTAATGCCCGCGTTGAGACCAGGGCCCTTCAAGGACAACATATGCCGGAACCCCCCCCCCAAACCATGGAAGAGTTGCGTCAACGGGCGGCAGATGAAGCACGGGTGGAAAACATGAAGCAGAATTATCGAAGAGAACAACAGGAGGCCAAGGCAGATAAGAACGACAACAGAAAGACCGAAGGTCAAGGCAATAGACCGCCGGGACCGAGACTGAGGGAGGGGCTAAGAGGCCCAAGATTCCCACAATATACCTCCCTCAATGCTCCCCGAGCCCGAATACTCCAGGAAGCGTTGAGTGCCCAAATTTTACCGGCCCCTGCCAAACGTCCAACTCCTCCGGGAGCAGACATGAGCAAGCACTACATGTACCACCAGAACTCCGGGCACGATACCGAAGATTGCGTCACTCTAAAAGATAAGATAGAAGAGCTGATTCGCATGGGGCGACTACAACAATATGTGAAAAGAGAGGACGCCCGGGAGCGAGAGGGACCGCCCAGGAGAGAACACTCTTATATGAGGCCAGCTAGTCCTCCCAGGAACCTCAGAAGAGAAACAAATTACCGAACTTACAACCGTCTGCCTAGAGACGAGGAGAGGCGGATGGACCGGAGGGACAGGAGTTGCAGCAGAGACGCACCAAAAGGACCTTTGAGGGGAACTATTAATACCATCTCTGGAGGCTTCGCCGGAGGTGGATCCACCTCGTCCGCCAGAAAAAGAAGTATCCGGACGTTGAGATCCATACATGCTATAGACGTCCGAAAGAGATCAATGCCGCCCATCACCTTTTCGGACGAGGATTTTCACGCCCCGGATCCCGACCAAGATGACCCAATGGTCATCAATATTGAGGTAGCCCGCTATGGGGTGAATAGAGCATTGGTGGATCAAGGAAGTTCGGTCAATATATTGTACTGGAAGACTTTCCTCCATATGGACATCTCAGAGGACCTCATCGTCCCTTATGACGAGCAAATAGTGGGATTCGCTGGAGAGCGAGTGGACACGAGGGGTTATGTTGACCTTCACACCCGCCTGGGAACGGGACGGGAGAGCGAGGAGATGAAGGTGAGATTCATACTCGTAGAAGCGAGCACCACTTATAATGTCTTGTTGGGACGGCCGTGCCTCAACGTTTTCGGTGCGATTGTATCCACCCCTCATTTAACCATGAAGTACCCCACCCGAAGGGGGACTATATGCACGCTACGGGCTAATCAAAAGACGGCAAGAGAATGTTATGCGACCGGGCTGCGCATATACCCAAAGGAGGAAAGGCGAAAGGTGAGCCGGTCCGAGGTCGCTTTGGCTGACCTCGACCCGAGAACCAATACAGACGATCAGTTGGAACCGGTGGGTGAAACTCAACCTATACTGATAGGGAATAGAGCGGACCAGACCACGACTATAGCAAGGGGATTACCGGAAGAAATAGAGAAGGAGTTGCGTGGTATGTTGTGGAAGAACCGGGACTTATTCGCCTGGACGACAGTAGATATGGCCCACAAGCTGTCCTTGTATAAGGAAGCTCGTCCAGTATCCCAGAAGAAAAGGAAGATGGGAGACGAGAAAAGGAAGGCGGTGGAGAGTGAGGTGCGAAAGCTGAAGGAGGCGGGTTTCACCAAGGAAGTGACTTATACTACTTGGTTGGCCAAAGTGGTAATGGTGAAGAAGGAAAACAGGAAGTGGCGGATGTGTACTGACTATACAGACTTGAATAAGGCGTGTCCTAAAGATTCTTACCCTTTGCCGAGCATAGACGCGTTAGTAGACGGTGCCTCCGGGCACAAGATACTGAGTTTCTTGGATGCTTATTCGGGATACAATCAAATTCCAATGCATGTCCCCGATCAGGAAAAAACCACCTTTATGTCAGACTGGGCCAATTACTGTTACGAAGTAATGCTGTTCGGATTGAAGAACGTTGGAGCCACCTATCAGAGGCTTATGGATAGGGTTTTTGCCAGACAGATTGGACGTTGCATGGACGTGTACATTGACGACATGGTGGTTCGGTCACCTGACGAGAAAAGCCACTTATGTGACTTAGAGGAAGTCTTCGGCGGAATGAGGTTAAACCCGGCGAAATGCACCTTTGGAGTATCTGGGGGGAAATTTCTTGGATTCATGTTAACCTCAAAGGGCATTGAGGTTAATCCGGACAAGTGTGAGGCCATTTTAAAAATGCTGAACCCGATAACCTTGAAAGATATTCAGAGATTGGTCGGACGTCTAACGGTTTTGTTCAGATTCATCCCCAAACTAGTAGAGCGAGCAAGGCCAATTATGAAGAAAATGAAGAAGGAAGCTGCTAGCAAGTGGGACGTCGACTGTGAGCAGGCTTTCGCCCAAGTGAAGGAAATCTTGATGAACCCGTCGGTAATGAACCGACTGGACAGGGGATCGGAGCTACACATATACTTAGGAGAGTCAGACACTACTATAAGCGTTGTCCTGGTACAGGAGCTTCCATCCCCAAAGCTCGTGTACTTCGTTAGGCGAACGCTGTAGGACGCCGAGACCAGATACCATCAGGTGGAGAAGGTCGCGCTGGCGTTGCTCCACGCCGCACGACGGTTAAGACCCTATTTCAAGAGCCATCAGGTGGTAGTCCGGACCAATAATCCGATCTCTAAGGTGCTGAGGAAACCCGATTTGGCCGGCAGAATGGTGGCGTGGGCCGTAGAGTTGTCTGAATTTGGAATGCGTTATGAACCAAGGGGCTCCATAAAAGGCCAACATCTTGCGGACTTCGCAGCGGAGTTGCCACCGGCGATAGATGACATTTGGAACTTATATGTGGACGGAGCCTCCGGCAAGAGTGTAAGCGGTGCAGGAATCGTCCTTGAGGGACCGAACGAGTTCCTCTTAGAACATTCCCTCCTGTTCAAGTTCAAAACTTCCAACAACCAGGCGGAGTATGAGGCCCTAGTGGCCGGCCTGGAGCTAACCAAAGATATGGGAGCTAAGAAGTTAGTCTGCTGAACTGATTCGCAATTAGTAGTCGGGCAGATGAACGGAGAATTCCAAGTGAAAGAGGACCACCTCTCTAGGTACTTCCATAAAGCATCCGCCCTGATCGCCGAGTTCGAGAAGGTGGATATCCAGCACATTCCCCAGGAGCAGAATGCCAGGGCCGACCTGTTGTCCAAACTATGCTCCAACAAGGACAAAGGGCAGTTGACGACGATCATCAGGCAGGTCCTTATGCAACCGTCCGTCGAATGCCATGCAATTACTACGGACGTTGCCGATTGGCGGGGGGAGATAAGGGGACTAATGAAAAAACAAGATGATGGAGGTACCTTACGACCGAAAAAAAAGATAGCCCGTTTCCTACTTATCGGCGACGATATGTATATAAGAGGGTTCTCCACTCCCTTACTCAAGTGTGTGTCCAAAGAAGAAGCACAGTATGTAATGGACGAACTCCATAACAGAATTTGTGGATTCCATTCCGTTCAGAGGACTCTGAAGGCCCAGATACTCCGAGCTGGTTATTATCGGCCCACTATGGAGGAAGACTCCCGTGTCTTCACCCGAAAATGTCTACAATGCCAGGCGCACGCTAGCGATCTCCGGACGCCACCTCACCCTTTACACTTTATCATAGCCCCATGGCCTTTTTCGCAGTGGGGCATGGACATCGTGGGACCTTTCCCGACCGGCCCGGCACAGAAAAAGTTCCTTTTGGTAGCAGTTGATTATTTCACCAAGTGGGTAGAAGCCGAGCCCCTGGCGAACATCACGGCCGGTCAAGTCCAAAAATTTTGTTGGAAGTTGATTTGTAGGTTCGGTCTTCCAAGAACAATCATCACAGACAATGGCAGACAGTTCATAGACAAGAAATTGAGGGAATTCTACCAGAATTTGGGGATTAAACACGTAACTAGCTCGGTTGAGCACCCTCAAACGAACGGGCAGGTTGAAGCCGTGAACAAAACTATAGTGGCCGAATTGAAGAGAAGACTGGGCGAAAAGAAGGCAGCATAGGTTGAGGAGCTGCCCGAAGTTTTGTGGGGGTACAGATGCACCCCGCACGGGACAACAGGGGAAACCCCTTTTAACCTGACGTACGGTGTGGACGCCATGCTTCCCGTTGAATTGGGAGAACCCTCCTTAAAAAGACAAGTTGAGGATATAGCCCTAAACGATCAAGAACTCCGGGTCGAACTCGACACGATTGAGGAACGTTGTGACCGGGCGGCATTAAGGGCCGAGGCATGCAAAAGGATGGTGGAAAGGAGGTACAACACGAAAGTCCGCCCACGAGATTTCCAGGAAGGTGACCTCGTATGGCGCAAGACAGGGGAAGCAAGACGAACGTCATCGCACGGAAAGCTGGCGGCCAAATGGGAGGGTCCATTCCGAGTCGTGGCCACCCTCAACAACGGAGCCTATCGCCTCGCACGACCGGACGGCCAGATGCTCCCCAACACATGGAACGCGACCCATCTAAAATTTTATTTCAGTTAAGTCCCTATTGTAAATCGTTCAAGCACTTAATGACAATTCCAAAAGGGTCGTACCAGGCACATTATAACTGTGAGAATGGGATCCGTCCCAACGAGAAAAAACGATATCAATTTATTCGAATAAGCGGGATCCGTCCCATGGGCCGAAAAGGCACTTACCTGCCTTTTCGCGGCCATCACAAAGGTATCCATCCCACTAAAACAAAGACAAGGTGACGAACAAAACCATTGCCTTCCCAAAGCGCATGCGTCCCTTAACGGCGCGGTTAATAGACAACAGATTGCTAATAAGAATTCGAACTAATATGAATTTGAACTGAACGACTAATATATTAATTATACTTCTCCAAAACAAAATATGAAGTATGGGTTACAAAAAACTTGTCCATGAGCGGGTCGAATCCCAAACACTAAACATTCCTAAGTGTTTTGAGGCCGACCTTACCCTAAGAAATTCTACTAAACAATCAAAAAAGAAAAGAGATTTAAAAGCCGGATCACGCACCGCCCGTCTCCTCCGGGCGACCTTCGTCGACATCAGCGCCATCCTCTGGATGACCCTTGTCGACTTCAACCTCCACTCTAGCATCGCCATTCCCTTCGGCCGGAAGAGTCGCCCACACCGGACCCATCTCTCCATCGTATACATCCTGATAGAGATCAAACCCGATGGCCATCGGGTTCACCTTCAGTAAATGGGCCACTTGGCGCAAGGCTTTGTTAAAGCCCTCTTCATGCTCCAATATGACCGTCGCATCCAACTGGGCGAACTCTTCCTTCACCCGAGCTAACTCTGCGTCCGTTTTCTTTTTCTCTTCACTGGCGGCAAGCAACTCCTGTGTTAGCCGGTCGCTTTGTTCGGCCAGCTCGTCCCCCCTCTTACCCAGGCGGCGTATCTCGTCCTCAATTAAACTCGTCTCACGAGACTGGGCGGCCATGACAGCTTTCTTGGAATTGGCCAATTGCAGTCTGGCCTCCTCCAAGTCCGCTTGTAACTTGGCATTTTTCTCGCCACATCCCTCACGATCCTTGGCGAGGGATTCCTCCCGGCGACAGAGAGCGGCCGCCGACTCTTGTTCCCTGGCCAGCTCGCGAAGCAAGTCGCGCCCTTCTCGAACTTTCCCCTTTTCGCGGGCATTCACGGCCATCATAACTCCACGGGCCATCATCTCGACGGCCGCCGCATACAGTTCACCTTCGGACAGGGGCTCGATGACCGCCCGCTGTGACGAACTGGCCCGAACTTCAAGTCGGGAAGCAGCATCGAGGGCCGGATCAAAGATGCCGGCCGGGAGAGGAATGGAGGAAGAGCTCCCGCTCCGGCGACTCTTCTTGGAAGACTTGTCCTCTTCGCGAGATTTCCTTTTCCTCTCCAAAGGAACCACCGATTTTGGAGGAGACTCAGAAGATTGCACAGTGATAGGTTAAACGTGCGGACGAGGCGGTTGGTCGGGCGCCCGACCAGTGGCGATAACTTCGTGGGGATGCACCTCCACGGTAACTAGCTTGGCTTGAGGAATGTCGACCGGAATGTGAGTAGAGGGAGCAGAGCTTGAAGCGACGGACGAACGCTTCACTCCTTGCGACCCTACGCTTCCTCGGCGACGTTGGGACGAAGCAAATCATCCAGTTTGGCGGGGAACGGGAAGAGACATGTATCCTGAAAGAAAAACAAGAATTTAGACAAGTCAAATCATGGCATCAAAAGTGAAAAATCCGAATAAAAGCATACCAAAAGCTATTTGATCGAAATCCTCATATTTCAAACAATCGACGAAGCCACGGGCGCTCAGCTGGCGGGGCAGGGTCTTTATTATCCAAACAGCGTCTTTTTCGGCCGCATTCAATAACCCGACACCGTATGCCTTTATTTTTTGAGGGGCTTCGGTCCAATAAAAGGGGAACCGAGGTGCGCCATCGGAGTCACAAAACTCTGATCGTCCGGACTCCTTAATTATTATCTTGAAGTATCGCTTCTTGAAGTTTTTGAACGAATCTGAGAATGGTTTGAACAAGGTCCGGTCGTGTACCGATGATAACGATACCCAGCCTCGTCGAGGAACGGGGCAGACGTTGAAGTAGTGCAGGAAGACCCGTACCATGAGGGTTATCCCTACAGCGACGCACAAGGATGTAAAGGCTTGAATGGTCGCCCACCCGTTGGGATGCAGCTGACTCGACGCGATATTCAGTTCCTTCAGGATCGACGCCTGAAATTCGGTGAACGGAACCCTCATGTACATTTGAATGAACATGTAAGTGTACACAAAGAAAAAATCCTCCACGTGCGACCCCTTCCCATGGAACACTCGCTCGTTCGGGTGACTAACGCCGAGCCGAAACAAGCGTGCATCTTCCACATCGCGAGCTATGTAAGAGCGTTCGGACCACCAAGATAGGTCCTCGCGAGTCCCGAAGTCCGACGTATACTCGTCCACGTCCGGAGAGGCCCAGCGATACCCTCGGATTCGGGGCCATCCACCGACCGGTTCCGCCGACTCCAGGTCAACGCGAACTTTGCCCTTCAGCAAGAAAATGGCAATGCCATTCGTCAATCTGTCGGCCTCTGGCGAGGGCGGCATCTCATCTTCCTCATCTGAGTTCGCCTCAAGGAAGGACGATGACACCGAATCTAGAGAGGCAACCCTCCCTTCCACGGCGACCCCCAAGGGATTTGTTGCCGGCTCAGCTCCAATGGAACCTCCCCCCACCAGGGCGGGCCCCGACGGACCCGCTGCAAACCCACTCGTGTCGCTGGTCCCCTCTGCCCCGCCACCACCTCCGCGACCCGACGACTCCTCGGACGAATAGACACTAACCACCGCCATTTATTACCTGAGAGTTGATGAATGAGAGAAAGCGAAAGAGAAGAAAGGTGGATAACCTCCCACCATCAACCCTATTTATAGAAAATTTTGAAAACCGTCGAAGCACCATCACCGTTAGGTCAACCCACGATGCGCGACGGTTAAGTTCCCAAAGACTCATCTTCCAATCACGACGCGCCACGTACTTTTCCCGCCCAAGACACGACTAGGGAAGCGGAACCGTCACCCCTCAGGATTTGAAACCTTTCGGTCACTACGAGACCTCAGGCTTGGGGGGCTTGTGTACTGTGAGGAGTGAGGCGGACGGTCGTACAAGAGCCAGGACGACCGTCACACCAAAACCTTAAGGAAACATGATGAGGGAAGCCCGGTTGTGGCGGCCGATACTAACCTTTGAAGAAATCCTGAGAGACGAAACGTATGACCTAGGCAAAGAGCCAAGGCCCCAAGTTAGGACGACGGGCACGACTCGACCCAAGATAACACCACGGTGGAGTCCGGTCTCGGCGGCCGGGAGTAACCTCTGTTTGTAAGAAAAACCTTGAAGAATTCTCATGAAGCCTCGCCAGCACATGTTCTCCAAAAAACCTGAGACGAAACGTATACGACCTAGGCGGTGAACCTCACTTTGCCGTCGCGTCCGCATGACTGTCAACAATCATAGCCGGTCACGAACGCGTCCGTAAGAAACCTTGAAAAATCCAGCTGTCGGAAGACCGGACGGTCTGATGCGTGATTGCGTCGGTACCGATCAGAACTTGGGACACCGGCATACTGTAGGAACGAAAGTGATGACCAACGTCAAATCTTTTCTTGTTACACAATAGGGACGACCGACAAAGTTCACAGACTAAGGTATCATAAGAATTCGAGATTAAGGTAAAACTAAATTAACCTCAACAGGCCTGCGATTGGGCCGTGATTAGGTTCCCACTAATCATTGGCCCATGAGAAAAACTATAAATAGGAGTCAAAGGTAAGAGGTAGGCAGATACATTGAATGCACATTTATTTCTCTCTCTCTCTCTCTATCTCTACCTTTATCATTAAAAAAGTCTAAACACTGACTTGAGCGTCGGAGCGCCATTAACAGGTACCCGGACGACTTGACGAAGGAGAACGGTTGGACTGGAGTTGGATCAGCGGAGGACCGGACGGTTCAAAGTGGGAAATTGTGCGAGGGAGCTTGGACGAAATCCCGACCAGAACAATATACATTGGTATTGGTCAAAGCAGATGTAGTTGTGGTTCAACGTCCTATACGACCTTGAATTCCAGGTTACCTGGCCTTGGCAAAGTGAAGGAATCACTTGAGAGCATGAGATGAACAACATTCATGTCAGGCCTTTCAATTATGCTTGCTTGGCAGCACAACAAACCTAGCTGAATGCACATTGCTGCCTCATCACCATTGTATTTGCCGAGGGTTGGATCAATCAATTCCATTAGTCTCCCTCCTTGATACCAGTAACAGTATTAGCAAAAAAAAAAACTTAGATCTTGCAGTTCCAACTTGAAACAAGAATATCTCTTCTCCGGCCCGAAAAAATCTGTCACTTTGTTGTCGAGATATTATACTGAAATCGCAAGGAGGTGGTGGAGGAAGTGAGGGGTTGAGGTTGTAGATGGAAATCTCTTGGGCGGATGATGAAAGAGAGCCTCGAAGGAGGTTGACCGAGAGGCAATGCGGACCTCCTCGAAGCTTCTCCAACAAGAAGACGCAGCGGAATGATGAAGGAGCTCTAAATCGCGAGCTATACAGAGACGAACACAAGAAACCCTAGATCTAGGTCTAGACGGTAGAAAAACCCTAGATCGGTGAGGATTCACTAAACCGACGGAATAATCGTGGAAATGGATGATTGATCGGTGGAAATGGTCTAGATTGGGGCAAAGGAAGGATTAATCGGTCAAAATGGAAGGAAATTGCAAAAGAGATAAGGAACCCTAAGTTATGGAGGTTTTCGGTGTAGAAGCTGAAGAGGAATGGTGAAATGCGAATGATAATGCAGATCTGTAAAGAAGAATGAAACTTACTGTTGAAGAGGAAGTGATTCGGCGAAAGAGAAATGAAGTAGAGGTGCTGAATCGGGAAACCCTAGCAGAGGTTTCGACCAGAGAAACGAAGGAAATGAACAGCGTTTCTGATTCGAGAGAGGTAATGAATGAGTGATGTGGCGAGACGCTGATGACGCGTGCTAAAGGTTGTAACACTGATGATGCGTCTGACGCTTATTGGAGGAAATGGTAACGAGAAGTGAGAAGCACCAAAAGGAAAAAAAATGAAAAAATGAGAGAGGTGCTTGGAAGGTAGCTAGAGGGGGTCTTTGGACTCTCTAGCCTATGACTTTCAAGAGAGAATATTTTTTGATTCAGAAAAGTTTATTCTCATTAATCTCAAAAGTACTTACAAAAGGTGTGGGCATGCCTTTATATAGGATTAAAATCCCACATGCCTAACACAATACAAAGTACATAAAAGAAATGCTAAACTAGAAAAATTGGGCTTGGGCCCAAGTCATCAACGGAGGAGGTGGGAGAGTGACGATGAAGTTGTGGCGGTGGAAGGCTATGGATTCTGGAGTTGTGGCATGATGAAGTTCAAACAAAACCACCTTCAAATACCATATTTTCACGTTATTGGTGTTTTAAGTTGCCACGTGTATAAAAAATTAACAACTCATTCACTGATAGTTGATCTGGACACTGTGCCGTTAAAATTTTTAACGCCGTAAGCAAAAGGACTAACATGCACCGTTTTCGCAAAAAGTAGGATTTTAGTGAACTTTTTAAAAAGAGTAGGACGACTTTGAACAAACTCTATGAAAAGAGGGACCAAAATAGGTATTAAACCTAAAGTATTCAAAGTGCTTGTTGGAGTCTTTACAAAATATATATATATATATATATATATATATATAT
>NW_014542177.1:28815-34389 GCF_000741045.1 Vigna radiata var. radiata
TTGTTATTCTGTTTATATTTTGTTTATCTCATATTAACCCAAAGCCTATAAGTAAAGGCTGAAGGGTTCCAAACAGGTACGCTTACAATATACTTCATTGACAATTCATTCAGCATACTCTTCATACTTTATCAATCCTCTCTCATAGAGGGTTCCAGATACACGCCTAACTTGAGCGTCAGAGTGCCTTTTCAGGTACCTCCCCCCCAGTCAAGGCTTGAAGATTACCGGACGGTCGAAATCAACGAGAGAACGTACGGTCGAAGATCCAGAAGAAACGGACAGAAAGACAGGAAACGACGTCATCAAGGTTAGTCCTTCGGTCCTGAAATTTATACCGAAACATTTTGGCGCCCACCGTGGGGCCGAAGGTGAAGATTCCCTATGGTAACCACCAGAAAGCATGGACGGCAGCAACACTGACCCTATGGAGCAATTGAGACGACTCCAGAATCAATTGGAACAGCAGAACCAGCTCATTCTTCAACAACAGGAGGCTTATCTAAAGATAACAGAGGAGCTTAAGCAACTCAAAGAGAAACAGCGAGATGCAACAGANGACAATAGCCGGAATGACGATGATAACCACACAGCACAGAACGGACCTCCTCGTTCACCAGACCTGCTACCTTTCACTGAGGCTGTCATGCAAGCTCCCATGCCCGACCGNCCTCCCCCANAGATGGAAAGGTTTGACGGAACAACCGACCCGGAACACCATCTCAGAAGTTTCCTTGATTCTATGGCCTTCTACTCCAGCGACGATCCAGTCAAATGCCGAGCGTTTTCCCTATCCCTGAAGGGCGAGGCTCTCGAGTGGTATTATGCTCTCCCTCCTAATTCTATTGACAACTTTCGCACGTTTGCCACTCTATTCAAAAGGCAGTATGCAACCAATCGTAAAGAAGCAACCACCGCAGCCGAACTTGTCAATCTCAAACAGGAGAAAGATGAGTCACTAAGAAAGTTCATGCGCAGATACACTAAGGTAGCAAGAAGAGTTAAAGGGGTAAGCCATGAATTTATCATTACCAATTTACCTAATTGCCTGAAGCCAGGTTACGTCTCAGAATCCCTGTATGCCAAGTTGCCAAAGACCATGGAAGAGTTGCAAGAAAAGATGAACAAGTTCATTAAAATGGAGGATCAGCGGCATTTTCGCCGGAAAACGGATGCCGCCGCAGCAGAGACCAAGCAGGAAGGGGGACGAACACGGGACAAAAGCCGTAATCATAAACCGTCACGAAAATACACCCCAACCCCTTACAATCTTCAGTACGACCGGTATGCCCCTCTTACGGCCTCAAGGGAAAAGGTGTTTGAAAAAGCCCTACAGGCCAACCTCATTACCGCTATCAAACGGGGGACACCGGACGCTACAGACGGAGCCAAAGTTTGCAGATACCATGGCAACCAGGGGCACACCACAGAAGATTGCCGAGTCCTCAAGGATAGAATTGAAAAGCTGATTCGCGAAGGGCACTTACAGGAATTTGTCCGAACAGAAACACGTCAACGAGACCGGTCGCCTAGAAAGATAAGAAGAAGTGCCGAGCGTACAGGGAGAAATACCGAACGCTCCAGAGATCAATCTCGTGAGCGCTCTCGCAGTAGACCTCGGAAGCGTGACCCCACTCCACGGGGACGGATCGATACTATCTCGGGCGGTTTTGCGGGAGGAGGGACCTCATCCTCAGCTCGCAAAAGACACTTGAGAAGTTTACGGAGTGTTCATAACGTCAGCCGCAACCCCTTATCGATGCCGGACATCATCTTCACAGACAAAGATTTTAACGCCCCAGATCCCGACCAAGATGATCCAATGGTTATAACCGCTCGCATAGCACAGTACGATGTAAGTAAGGTTCTGGTGGATCAGGGAAGTTCCGTCAACATCCTATATTGGACTACCTTCCAAAAGATGGAACTATCAGAAGATATGATAACACCCTTCGGAGAGCAAATTGTTGGGTTTGCAGGAGAACGGGTGGATACTCGGGGATATCTTGATCTCAGAACCCGACTAGGAACTGGTGACAGGGCCAAAGAACTCCGCACGCGGTTTCTGTTGGTAGAAACCCATACCTCATATAACGCCCTCTTAGGGCGGCCGTGCCTCAATGCCTTCGGTGCCATAGTTTCTACTCCTCACCTGGCGATGAAATTCCCTTCGGAGGACGGGAAGATATGTACCGTTCGGGCAGATCAGAAAACCGCTCGGCAATGTTACGCGGCTGCTTTGAAGGCTAAGCCGTATCTTAAAGAAAAACGGTCTGAAGCAATACTGGTCGATTTGGATCCTAGGACCAATACTGATGACCGCATCCAACCCCAGGGGGAAACCAAACAGTTCATCCTCGNNAAAAATGCCNACCAAACCACCTNCATTGGCGCCGGCCTGACGCCNGAACAAGAAAAAGACCTGACCACACTGCTGAAGTCAAACAGCAAACTTTTTGCATGGACCGCCTCTGACATGCCAGGAATTCACCCCAGTGTAATCACTCACAAGCTATCAATATTTCGTGAAGCCCGTCCGGTAGCTCTGAAAAAGCGACGACTTGGTAACGACAAGAGGGAAGCCGTGCAGAACGAGGTGAACAAACTAGTAAAGGCCGGGTTCGTTCGGGAAATCCGATACACCACTTGGCTCACAAACGTTGTGATGGTAAAGAAAGCAAATGGTCAGTGGCGAATGTGTGTTGACTTTACCGATCTCAATAAAGCCTGTCCGAAAGATAACTACCCCCTTCCCAGCATTGACCGGTTAGTAGACGGTGCTTCGGGACACGCGGTCTTAAGCTTTCTTGATGCCTATTCGGGATACAACCAAATCCCCATGCACGTCCCAGACCAGGAGAAAACAGCATTCATAACGGAGCATGCCAATTACTGCTATGAGGTGATGTCGTTCGGTCTAAAAAATGCCGGCGCAACTTACCAACGGCTCATGGACAAAGTCTTTCGGGATCAAATCGGGCGGTGTATGGAGGTTTATGTCGACGATATGATGGTAAAAAGCTCTTCACATCAACAACATTTGAGAGACCTAGCCGAAGTCTTTCAACAGCTCGAGAGGTATGACCTGCGATTGAATCCTTTGAAATGCACCTTTGGGGTACAGGCAGGTAAGTTCCTAGGTTTCTTGTTGACCAACCGAGGAATAGAGGCCAACCCGGATAAATGCCGGGCGATTTTGGAGATGCGGAGCCCAACGAAACTTAAGGAGGTCCAATGTTTAGTCGGTCGCCTTACCGCCTTATCACGGTTCATTTCGAAGCTCTCAGACCACATCAAGCCCATAATAAAGAACATGAAGCAGAATGTGCCCCGGCACTGGGACGAGCAGTGCGAAGTTGCCTTCTCCACAATAAAGAACATACTAACGTCTCCACCGGTGATGGCGCGACCAACGGAAGGCTTTGATTTGCAACTGTACCTGGCGGTCTCTAATCATTCGGTAAGCGCCGCCCTCATTCAAGAGTCTCCAGTTCTTAAATTGATTTATTTTGTTAGCAGAACTCTNNAGGGAGCAGAAGAGCGATATTCCCAGGTGGAAAANGTGGCCCTAGCTTTGATNACTGCAGNTAGAAGACTCCGACCGTACTTCCAGAGTCATCAAGTCGTTATCCGGACGAACCATCCGATCGCCAAAATTCTCCGAAAACCGGATCTCGCGGGCCGAATGGTTGCCTAGTCCATCGAATTATCAGAATTCGGCCTCCGTTTTGAACCACAGGGCTCCATCAAAGGTCAACATCTGGCCGACTTCACGGCAGAACTTTCGCCGGCAATCATACCGCCCACATGGACTTTAAGCGTGGACGGATCCTCAGATAAGAAAGGAGGCGGTGCTGGAATCGTACTCGAGGGACCGAACGGTCTGCTTGTCGAACAGGCTATATCCTTCAATTTTCAACTCAGTAATAACCAAGCTGAGTACGAGGCCTTAATCAGCGGGCTACTTTTGGCCGTGGAATTGGAGATCGAGCGCCTGGAATGCCGGATGGACTCGCAACTAGTCGTCGGCCACATCAATGGCACTTTTCAAGTCAAAGATAATCATCTATTGCGATATTATCATAAGGTTAGTGATCTGATCAAATCGTTTTTCAGTTTCAATATTGCACATGTACCTCGAGCACAGAACTCCCGAGCAGATCTATTGTCTAAACTGACACACAGCCGGAATAAATCTCAACTAACCTCGGTGATCCGAACCACACTGGATAAACCATTGTTGGAAACATGTTCCATTGATCTCACCTCTTCAAAAACTAACTGGCGATGCGAAATCATACAACTGATGACTCAACAGGAACAGGGCGGGTTCGTGAGTGCCTCCGACTCTAAACGAATCGCCCGTTATACGTTCATCGACGATGACCTTTACCGACGCGGGTATATCACCCCATTATTGAAGTGTCTATCTGCAGATGAAGGAAAATATGTCATACAAGAGCTGCATCATGGAATCTGTGGTACGCACTCGGGAAAAAGACTACTTCAAGCAAAAATCCTACGAGCAGGCTTCTATTGGCCTACCATTGAAAGAGACTGCGCAGATTTCGTACGAAGGTGCATCTCTTGTCAATCTCATGGACATGATACCCGAATCCCTCCATCCGAACTAATGGGAATCATCTCCCCATGGCCCTTCGCCCAATGGGGGATGGATATAGCCGGCCCCTTACCGATCGGCAGTGGGCAGCGAAAGTATCTCCTTGTGGCGGTAGACTATTTTACCAAGTGGATCGAAGCGGAGGCCCTCGCAACAATTACCGCCAGGAAAGTACAGAGTTTTATTTGGCATTTGATATGCAGATTCGGTATTCCACAGAAACTCATTACAGATAACGGTCGGCAATTTATAGACCGGACGCTAGAAGATTTTCTTCGCGGACTTGGTATTAAACATATTACTAGCTCGGTAGAACATCCCCAGACTAATAGCCAAGCAGAGGCGGCCAATAAAGTCATAATTACTGAATTGAAGAGACGTCTGGGACAAGCCAAGGGCCTATGGGTTGAAGAACTGCCTGAAGTATTGTGGGCCTACCGTTGCACACCGCACGGCGCTACCGGTGAAACTCCTTTCAACCTCACATATGGAACGGACGCTATGCTACCGGTCGAAGTTGGAGAGCCCTCCTTACGGCGAAATATACAGGATATGACCATGAATGATCAACAGTTGAGGATAAACTTGGATGCATTGCCCGAACGACGAGAAACAGCCTTAATAAAAAATGCAGCTCAGAAAAGACTTATCACTCGGCGTTACAACTCCAAAATTAAACCACGCAGCTTCGCTGAGGGAGACCTAGTTTGGCGTAAACGCGGAGACGCCCGGAGAGACAAAACGCACGGGAAGCTCGCCGACAAGTGGGAGGGACCCTTTCGCGTCAAAGACGACCTGAATAATGGGGCGTACCGCCTGGAACAACTTAACGGAACGACCGTTCCCAACACATGGAACGCAACTCATCTCAAGTTTTACTATAGTTGAATGATTGAAATTATTATTTTATATGTTGATCTTTGCAAACAATGTTATTTCTCTTAGCATATTTT
>NW_014542177.1:34984-38447 GCF_000741045.1 Vigna radiata var. radiata
ACCGGACGCCATGTCCCCTAGATTTTTCAATCTAGAAACAATACCGGACGCCATGTCCCCTAGATTTTTCAATCTAGAAACAATACCGGACGCCATGTCCCCTAGATTTTTCAATCTAGAAACAACACCGGACGCCATGTCCCCTAGATTTTTCAATCTAGAAACAACACCGGACGCCATGTCCCCTAGATTTTTCAATCTAGAAATAATATCGGACGCCATGTCCCCTTGATTTTTCAATCTAGAAACAATACCGGACGCCATGTCCACTAGATCTTTCAATTTAGAAACGTTACGGGGCGCCATGTCCCCTAGATTTTTCAATCTAGAAACGTTACGGGACCTCATGTCCTCCACGATCAGAAAACATTACAAGATATTACGATGCACAAGCAAAAATCCAACCCAAATTTTAAAGCAGCAAGAGCATCACATTCAAAACATCAACAATGAGCAAATAAAGTCATAAAGACACAATACGAGTTGTTGCAACTTTGGGACACGAAAGCATAAAATATGATTACAAAGTCCTAAGTTTCTACATTGGCCTCTTCTTCTTCTTCCTCTGCAGCAACCTCTTCTGCCGGCTCTTCAAGGGCGACTTCTGCCTCTATCTCGGCTAGGTCCCCCTCCTCGGTGAAGGTACCATCTGGTATATCTCTAATCGGCGTCATCTTCCCGAGATAAACATCTTTATACAAATCAAATTCAAAGGCACTAGGAGAAACCTGGGCTAAGCACTCCATTTGCCTTAGCGCCTTCTTAAAGCCTTTAGTGTGCTCCTGGCGAATGGCCGCATACATCTCGGCCTCGGTATTCTTCCATTCTACCGAAGCCGCCCTCAGATCGTCTCTTTCTTTCCGAATAACTTCTAGTTGAGAGGTGGTCTTTCGGGCCGACTCCAACTCCTTTAACAAATTATCTCGTTCAGTCTGCGTCCGGATGCTCATATTCCTCAACTGTTCATTGAGGGTATGACTTTCGGCTAATATTTTGGCAGCTTCTTCAGCATTTCTCGTACAATTGGCATGAGCGGAACACGCTTCCTCCAACTCCTTCTTTAACCGGCATACTTCGCTCTGGACATCTCCACGGCTAGATGCATAAGCCATCTTATACGCCGCAGCACCACACCTCAAAATATGATGAAGCAAGTATTCAGACATTTGCTGCTCAGACATTGCCGCCATTGCTTTTTCCTCAGCAGCATCGAAGTTAAATTTGATCTTGTGCCTTAGATCGAAACCTGGGTCATCCATACCCAAGGGTAAATGCCGTTCGGGAATTGGCTCTTCCGGAACGGCCATTGTCTTTTTGCCCTTGGAGGCCCCACTACTTGCTGTTGTTTTCCTCTTGCGGGTCAGAGGTTGAACCGGAGAAGGAGGAGTGTCCTCTATATGCACTATAGTGGCCGGCGTAGATGATGTTCCACTTGAACGAGCGGTCTGTAAAGCGACCCCCTGATCCACCACCTGTGATTCCCTGAACCAATCCCGACCGCTCTTTTTGGCCATAACTTCTGCAAAATAGTAACACCCACACAAAATTACAATTCACAGAATGCAAATGAAAAACAGTTGACAAGGAGACCTACCAAACACTCTTGATTTCAGATCGTTGTATTTCAGGCAATTAACCAGCTTCCTGGAAGAGAACGGACGAGGTAACTTGACCAACCTATCCAGATCCCTCTGTTCAACATCAGACATATCCTCTTTTGCCCAAGAGGTTAAGGTACGAGGCTTCTTAGTCCAATATAGGGGAAATTTAGAGTTCCCGTCATCATTATAAAAGAATGGCCGACCCATTTCGGTAACAGACACTTTAAAAAAAGTGGTTTTTAAAGTCTTTGTATGACTCGGCAAACAAACTAAAGATGGAATTTTTGGCCATAGACGTCAGCGATACCCAACCCTTCTTGGCATTAGGGCGGGTCTTAAAGAAAAATAGGAATATTTTGGCGGTCGGTTCGACACCTAAGGCTTGACATAAAACACCGAACGCTTGAATGTAGCCCTAGCCGTTCGGGTGTAACTGAGAAGGGGCTACGTTCAAGCACCGTAAGACATCCATTTGAAACCTAGTCAGAGGGAGTCTAACATACATATCATACAGAAAAGGCATATACATAAAGAAACAATCTTTTCCAATCACATCTTCTCCGTGAAAAACCCTTTCATCGTCTCTACAAGCTATTAATCTAAGGGCACGCTGGTACCCTATGTTCCTTAGAACGCAGTTGTCCTCTACCCAGCGCACCAGAGTTTCTCGAGAAGAAAATGAACTTCCTTGTTCCCCAACCTCCCGGGAGGCCCATGAGTATTCTCTCGGGGAGGGGGAACAGCCCTCTTCAGGGCCATCAACAACCACTCCCCCGTGAACAAAAACCCTATCCCCGCTAAGTAAAGAAGTAACACAACCAGTAACCACCGGTTGGGCAACCTATGGGTCACCGTGATCCCCCTCGACATTATCAGAAAAATTGTAAAGGACAGGGGAGGAAGCCATTGTTACCTGGAAATGGGTGCGCAATAGGAGAAAATACTCGAAGGTCAGATGAAGAAAGGAGAAAGCCTGGGGAGATAAGTGCCAGAGACAGAAATGAAAACGGTTTCACTTCCTCACATAATTAAAAGCGTGAAGGTTACGAAACTGGGTTAGATGTGCTTAATCTAACGACTTCTTTTTCGCGACTCTAACGCTACCCCTAGCGCGGGAAATATATACCCCTTTTTAGGCCGAAACGACGGGCTCACCTTGTCGTTTTCCAGCCACTCATATAACTGTATGATTACTCGGCCTACACACAGCGAAACGAAATAATACCGCACGATAGGTACAATTAAGCCCTTCGGACAAACCAAGACAAACTCCTTCCTTTGCCTCGGGCTTGGGGGGGATGATGTACGGTAATATACTTCCAACGGCCAGAGGAACCGAACGGTCTTAATGGGCCAACAGCCCATCATAGCGCCACAATCTTACTGGGCTCAAGGCCCAATGCTAGCGTAAATGGCCAGCGTAAACAATATCCACAAAAATATATCATCCAGATAGATTTACCAGATATATCTTAACAGAAACAAANATATGCTAANTAAGACCGTTTATATTTATTGTTATTCTGTTTATATTTTGTTTATCTCATATTAACCCAAAGCCTATAAGTAAAGGCTGAAGGGTTCCAAACAGGTACGCTTACAATATACTTAATTGACAATTCATTCAGCATACTCTTCATACTTTATCAATCCTCTCTCACAGAGGGTTCCAAATACACGCCTAACTTGAGCATCGGAGTGCTTTTTCAGGTACCTCCCCCCCAGTCAAGGCTTGAAGATTACCGGACGGTCGAAATCAACGAGAAAACGTACGGTCAAAGATCCAGAAAAAACGGACAGAAAGACAGCAAAACGACGCCATCAAGATTAGTCCTTCGGTCCTGAAATTCATACCGAAACAA
>NW_014542177.1:39335-59487 GCF_000741045.1 Vigna radiata var. radiata
ATATATATATATATATATATATATTTATGGTTTTGTAAAAATAATTGGAATGCGATGCACAAATGAAGACTATTAGAGAAACTAAGATATTTTCGTTTCAAGAAGGTTGAGATCTAAAGATAGGAGCAATAAGATGAAGAAGGAGATAAGGCTATAGGCCAAGTTTTATTTTACAATGCTAATTTATTTGAATAGACCGTAGCCAACCTCCCAAGGGTCGACCCAATAGTGGTGTCCTACTTGTTGTCTATCTTTAGAGAAGTCAGGTTAGTCTTGTAAAACAATCTAGAAGAAAAAAGAAGGCTAGCCACTAAGGCCCAAGTAGAGAAGTTGTTACAAGACAGATTTGTTAAGGAAGCACATTACACAACATGGCCGAAGGACGCCTACCCACTACCTAGTATTGACCAACCCGTAGACGAAGTTGTAGGCCACAATATTTTAAGTTTCCTGGACGCTTACTCAAACTATAACCATAATTTTATGACTCAATGAAAAGTTAAATACCACTTTCATTACGATGGAAACCAACTATTGTTACGAGGTCATGTCCTTTAGCCTAAAAAAATTATTATGACAACATACTAATGATATATGGACAGGGTGATCAAACACCTAATCGACAAAAGTGTTGAGGTGTACAAAGATAGCATGATCATAAACTCATCCATCCTTGTCCACCATTCTCAAAGAAGTCTGTGTTTATAATTGATGGAGAAAAGTTCCTAGGATTTATTTTGACATACAGAGGAATCGAGGTGAACCCTAAAAAATGTTAGGTCAAGATTGACATGAGGAGTCTAAAGAATGTCAAACAGGTCCAGCATCTCATTGGGAGGTTAAGGGACATCTCTCACTTCCTCTCAAGGTTGGTTGACAAGACTCGACCAATGCATTTTTCATATTAGCTTAAAACTATCAAAGCTACAAGCAATTAAACCCTAACAACCTTTTTGGCGAGAAGTTTACATGGAAGCTATTCAAGGTACCCACAACCCTTTTATCCTCTTCAGATAAGATGTCCTTTAGTCATTTCTTGTATCTAAAAGGGTCATCAGTCGAATAGAAAGGAAACTTTGGCTTGTTGTTCTCATCATAAAAGTGAGTTTGGGTAGTTAGGTTCACCACTACCTTGAAAAATCCATTCTTAAACTTTTTGAACGACTACGAGTACGCACTAAGTAAATATCTACTTGGTTTGCTCACTAAGGACAACCATGTGATGAATGTCCTAAGCCAAGTCATGTAAAAACAAAAAAGCATTAATGTGAAGACGACAAGTATGGCGCTCACCACACTAACCTAAATGCTTGCAGACAACCCTAACTATTTGGATGAGGTTTTGTTGGAACAACGTTAAGAAGATGTAGAACACCCATGGTGAACTCATTAAAAGGTAGTTGAATATGCCATTGACTAAATAAAAACATATACATATAAAGGAACTTCTCCCTATAACCCTCTCGATCATGGCATACATTATCTATGGCGCTTACTCTCCTAAAAGATAATGTGTTCTCCATCCCTTCATTCACGGACATGTATATGTTATCCAACCACGAGTTAAGTATCCTCAACCACCTAAACGTGTTCTCTTGAGGTTTGTTTCCGCTGCTTTAAAATTTTTCAAGCACTTTAAAATTGAATTTTGATTCCACCTCATGTGTACATTGATTGCAAAATTATTAAATGCTCTTCTCTTTAAAGTTTTGTTCCAGCTCTCATGCCTCATTCTTAATTTCCTTTTTGCTTACTACCGTAGCATAGAATGAAATAAATTAATTGCCGCTAGTTTTTCTTATTTTTTACTCATGGTTTGTTCTTTTCGATTTTAATAATTTAATTGATATGTTAGCCTAGGTTAGTCGGATTGGTCGTTAACAAAATTACTTTGTTCCCATGAGATTCTTTCACTTTAATTAAAAAACTCCTGCTCTGATTTAGCTCAATATTTAATTTGTTGTGTGCTTGCGATTGGGTATACGCTTAGTTGCCTAATCGGTGTTTAATCTTCGCTTAGTTGATTAGACTGTATGGTGCATGATTGATTAGATTTGTGCATTGCATTCGCTTAGTTTGCAATTCTGAAGACCGAATCAACCTTCGCTTAGTTGGGTGATTCGTGTCAGATTTGGATTAGAGTAGTTTGTACTTGTCGTTAGTCTATGATTGGAAGCATAGTAATTGAGTTAATGACCAACCGCTTTTATTCTGTATTTGATTCCGTTTTTACATTTCTTTATGCATTTCTTTTTACATTTCTGTTTGCATCCGTGTTTTACTTTAATTCATCTGCATTCACCACAAAACTTTTCACAAAACCCCCCACTTCGTGTTTGACCTGATTCTCAAACCATAGTTTGGTCCTTAAGAGACGACCTAGGAGTCATTTCCTAGTCCATACTGCATTCTCTAATTGCAAATTAAATTTGTATGGGCTGCGACACCCATCTGTATGGCATTGTTTTATTCCCCAAGATAGAAGACTTTGTGGATTATGCCGCTATTGATGTCTTCGTGGCAAAAAAGACGAGATTAGAGAACCCCGTAACAGCAGTCCTCGCAGATGTGTATGGGAACATGAGTTTTTGCCATTAGAGAAAAGGGAAGAAAATCCTTTGTTGTTTTCCGGCGCTATACGCATGGATGATTGCACGTGTGTTTAAAGAGGCAATTAATGTCAAATGTCCATCGGAAGACTAGTCGCACCAAGGGCTTAAAGACAAGGGAGGAAATGGGTGGGCCCGTTTCTTCGCTGGTTTGAGTGGGGGCAATGTGAAGTAGCGTCTTCCTTGGCTCGGGATTAAACCCTCCATCCATCATTGTGGCAGCTTTCCCAATGTACCCCTCATAGGTGCCTGATATTATGTCAATTACAACCCAATTTTGGTTCAAAGGCAATTCGGGCATCCCATGAGAGGGGCACCTTCACCGGACCATCTCACCACATTGTTCATCTACTATAAGGACGGGCATTTCATTGAAATGTTGAGGAAGGTTAGGAGTGCTTGGGAAAGCGTCGTGCGAGCAGAAAAGGATCTGAGGATGGGAGTGGTAGATACTAAAGTTAGTTATCAGACATGGATCCTAGAAAGGGTAAAGGAAGTCAAACTCCCTTTCAAGCCAACAAATGATCAATTGACTACTGAAGGGCAATTCCAAGACCTAGAGAGTGAAGGGATTAAGCAGTTGAGAGCGGAGATGGAAAAGTTGAGAGAGAGAGGAATGCTAGGTTGGAAAAAGAATTACAAAGTGCGCGCAACGATTTTTTGGATATGAGGAATGATAAAGAGGAGAAAGCACGGGCCTATGAAGAGGTTATCAGAAGCCAGAAAGCTGAAAGAGATTATACATTCCGAGTAAAGCAAGATCTTGCAGCCGCAAATACGGAGTTAACCATCAGGATGAAAGAGAAAAATGCAGCATTGGAGGCAGGAAAACAATGGAAGCACCTCTACGAAGAGGCCAAAAGAGATAAGCGAGAAGCCTTGAAAAGAATAAGAGAAGCGCAAGTTCAGGTGGAAGAAGTGGGGGCATCGGATGAAGGAAATGACCACATCATTCGAGGCAGAATTGAACCAAGAGCGGTGGAAGCTAGCAGAAGCTGAAAAAGAGCATTGGACCCTGTTAAAAAAGATGGAGGATTATATTGAGGAGCAAGAGGAGCAATGGAGGTCGATGGAATTTAAAGAAAGGCATTAGCCCTTGGTGAAGCGAATGGAAGAGCACATCGCAGAGGAAGATATAGTTGTGAAACATTGGAAAGAAAGTTTCTCCCAATTGGCAGCTTTGGCAAATGGAGCAATTGAAGACATCCCCAAGATGATATTGGACGTTGAAGCAAGTACTCACTTTTGCAGCCCGCTAGCAGAGATTGAACTTTTTATTAAACATTGTAAATGGTTGGTAGGCGAGATGAAATCCTTCATCGCCCGAGCTCGGGAATGATGTATTTTGAGATCCTTGTATTTTGTTCCTTTAGGGAAATGTAATGAACTGAATTTTCTTTAAATGAAAGATGTGGGATGTTTGTTTAGTATCCACTTGCGTTAATTTCCATCAGTAATGTCATCGTGATCCTGTGATTTCCCCTACCACTAGCATGCATCGTTTTTCTTTTGTTTAGCATATTTCATTTTCATCTAATTTTTAATTAATTAAAATAATAAAGGAGCATAAAAGTGAGGAAAAACAATGGAAAAACTTCCACGACGTCCTTACAAGACCCGGGCTAATTCAAGAATTATGGAAGACTGGGAAGAAGCGCACGAAGTTGTCAAAGCCGATATCAGCCAACTGAAGGACCAGATCGGCCAGATTCTTGCTGCCCTAGAATCTTTAAAGGCTGTAGGAGAATCCTCGTCGGCACGGATTGAGGGGAAGGCCCCCTCTTATCCCCCACTGCTTAATGCCTTAAGCCCATCGATTCCCTTCCCGATGTATGGTTTTCCCCCGGGATACACTTCTCCCACAGGAGATTACTCGGAGGCGGAGCATGCGTCTTTCTTTTTTCCCACAATCGTTAATGTACCGCCAATCGACACTTGATAATGGTATAAAAACCGTTATTTTCATGTGTAAATTTGATATCAAAACACAACCTTTGTGGCTTAGAATGAGCTTAAAATCAAGTAAAACAGTTAGTTGAGTCAAATGAGAGTCAAAAGCTGTTTTGAGAGATATTATGCTTGTTTTGCATTGTTTTGCAAGGTTTTAATGAAGAATGAAGATGGAAGTGAAGTAGGAAGGTCTTAGACTCGAGAAAGAAGGATAAAAAGGAAGAAAAGAAGAGTTTATGGACCGCTCAGCGTCAAAACCGATCGCTGAGCGTCGGGGTGCGAGGAGTCTAGCGCCAGGGAAGCAAGGCTGAGCGGTTTTGTGATTAGAGGCAAACCGCTCAGCGGTGAAATTGACCGTTGAGCGGTGGCGCGATTATGGGCAAATCGCCCAGGGGTAAAATGCGACGCTCAGCGGTTGTCTACTGGGCTTGGGCCGAATTTTTGTATTCTTTCTACGGTATTAATAGCCCTAGAACGATTCAAAACCTAATCTTTTGGCAAGCAAAGAAGTCCAGAGCAGTTCTACACTCCTTGGAGGCGGTTCCTTGGAGGCGGTTCCTTGGATGCTTAGGCTCCAATCTACCAATTTTAGGGTTTATTCTTCCATTCTTCCATTATATTTCATCTAGTTTCACCATGACAATGGTGAACTAAACCCTTTTGTTGTTGGGGAACAATTAATGTAATCTTTTAAAACTCTCTTTTATTGAAATTCTTATTTAATTTATATGCTTTGCATATGTTTATTTTATCAATTGTTGGGTTCCTTACCTGTGCTTAGTGCTTTTACCGTTTAACTCATTCGGTAATTGTTGTTTGTCTTTATTGATACGGAGACGTACGGTAATGTCATGAACTGGGGGGAATTCCTTGATTATGCTAATATCGCCTAGAGATAGGGGTAGGACATTCATTGCATTTGCTTCTGTTCATCATGCATTATTAATTACTAGGGGAGGCTAGAGATAGCAAGCCAGTAATTAGTAATAGGCTCTTTTCGCCAAGAGATTGGGTTTAGGGTAGACTAAGAAAGTTTGCATAACAATTTGATAAATAAGCTAATTAAATAAGAAGAATAAATAAAAGAGAGTGGATAAGATGAAATTGTAAACACCAACAACTTCATTCATTCATACTTTTCTCTTGTCAATTGATTCAACTGCATTTACATGTTTATTTTCTTTATTTGCAATCAACACTTAAATTCTTTTCTTTTCAAGTCTTATGCGATTGATCTACATGAACGTTAAGGCCTGAGAGTTCCTTTGGGAAAACGATACTCGGACTTACCCGTTTAATTACTACTTGATAACGATCTAGTACACTTACCAAGGACTTAACAAGTTTTTGGCGCCGTTGCCGGGGAACTCTTGGTTTAACTTTTCTAGTAGTGTAGATTGGTTTAAGTTTTTGACTTGATTGTATATATATTTTGTTTTTTTTAGTTTATTTTTATTTAAAAGTGCTACTAGGGTTTGTGTTTCTTGTGCATGCAGGAGACTAAACACACTAGGAGTAAGAAAAACACACAACTTCTTCTTGAAGGCTTAATTGATAGAAGGGGAAGGAGAGCTAGACGCTCATCTAGGGATTTGTTTCCTTCTCCTAGCAGATCACTATCACCTTCATCAAAGCATAGAACTGAGGAGATGACTGAACAACCACCTCCCAGACGCACACTTGGTGATGCCCAGAATGTTGTGGGCCCATTCCACTTCACCAGTATAGCCATGCCTGCAGACAATACCACCAATATGGTGATGAATCCAGCTCTTATTCATCTTGTGCATGGGAATCAGTTTCACGGCTTGTCAAATGAGAACCCATATGAACATTTGACAACGTTTAGTGAAATCTGCAATACTGTGAGGATGACGGGTGTTTCAGATGAAAGAGTAAAGCTTAGCTTGTTTTCGTTTTCATTAAGAGGCAATGCTAAGATGTGGCTCAATTCTTTTCCTGAGGGGACATTTACTACTTGGGATACTGTGGCAGCAAAGTTTCTGAACAAATATTTCCCACAGTCTAAAGTCACTCAAGGAAGGCTGGAGATTTCATCGTTTAAGCAGGGCATGGAGGAAAGTCTTAGTCAAGCCTGGGAAAGATTTAAAGGCTTGTTGAGAAAGACACCAGTCCACGGTTTTGACAAGACCATTCAGGTTCTTGCATTTCTTGGAGGTTTAACTATGTAGTCTAAGATGATCTTGAATGCCTCAGCTGGAGTTAATCTAAAGAGAAAGACTGAAGATGAAGCCTATGACTTGATTGAGAGTATGGCGGCCAATGAGTAGGAAACATTTAGTGAAAGGGGCGCACCTGTGCAAAAGAGAGGAGTCTTGCAATTGCCTGCAGATGATGCCATGCTAGCTTAGAATCATCTTTTGACTCAAAAGCTAAATAGTTTGACAAAGATCCTTTCACAACTTCCCAAGGAGATCAGAAATGTCTCCCAGGCTCAACAACTTTGCGATTTCTGTGGTGGTAACCATATTAATGGTCAGTGTGCTATCCCCGAAAATATTAATCAGGAAGCAAATTACATGGGGAACCAGTTCCAGTACAGGCAAGGGAACTTCAACCAAGGCAATTCTAGCCAAGGTTGGAAAAACCATCCCAATATTGGGCAACAAGAGAATAACCCATCTGGATCATCAGGAGGCTTTCTGAACAACAGGCCACAACAACCTTCACCCTTATGGCACCAGGTTACTCATTTGATAGAGGCTGTCAGAGACGTTACTGATAGATTCGACAAATTTTTGAAGGTCTATGAATCTAATCATGCGAGTGATCAAGCCAGTTTCAGATCTTTGGAGATGCAAATTGGCCAGTTGTCGAAGAGGGTAGACACCACCGAGAGGAATCAATTCAGGGCTAACACTAATGTTAACCCTAAGGAAAAGTGTAAAGTTGTTGTTACCAGGAGCAAAAGTAGAGCAAAGGAAAGTTGTGGATATTGGAAGCAATGAAGAAGAAGATTAGGAAGAGATTATTGAGTTAGAGGATAATGAAGAAGAGAAAGAAGAGGAAGTGAGACACAATCATTATGGGCAGTTTAGAGAAATCTTTAATGAAGTGACTGTGGTGCCTTCAGTGATCCAACAAATTCCTGTATATTCCAAAAGATTTAAATATTATCTTGGAGATACATTAGATGAAAAAAAGCAAGAATTTTATATTCAACCTCAAAAGAAGAATTATCTGCCTAAGGTAAAAGATCCAGGTTGTTTGACTCTTTCATGTACTTTGAATGATTTTGATGTAGGAGGAGCCATGATAGATTCTGGATCTAGCATTAATATGATGCCCAAGAGTTTTTTGAAGAAAATTGGAGGGCTAATATTAAAACCGTCCAATCTCTCTGTGACGGTGGCAGATGGTTCCATTAAAGAGCCACTTGGTATAGTGAAGAATGTGATTGTGCGTGTGGAGCAGCTTGAATTTTTGGCGGACTTTATAGTCATGGGCATGGAAAATGAAGAAATGATTCCTGTGATTCTTGGAAGACCTTTCATGGCAACTTCAAAAATGTTTATCAGTGTCCATGATGGGAGAATTATGATGAGGGACAAGGAGAATGTATTATTGCGTACTGGCTCTAAAGAAGATAATGTCAGAGTGAAAAAAAGAGTCAGACATAAAAAGTGCAGGAGAGAAGTTGCATCTGAAGATAGCACAACAGGTACTTATACTAACAGTTGTAAGGTTTTGTAGGTACCTGAAGAAGAAGAGGTTGATAAAGGAGGAACACCCCACTCAGATGATACATCACTTCTACGTGATTCACAGGTGAGATTCAAGAATAAAAAGTGGATTGTGAACAAGATCAAAGAAGATGGAGTGGTGGAAATTAGAAGACCATACTCCAAAGCCATCAAAAGAGTGGACAAAAGGCAACTGATGAGTTGGGTAGATGAAGATTCCAACAGGGATGGGAAGACTTCATGCTTTTTTATTTAATCCCACTTGTTGTAAAACAATTTTAGTTTTAGGATTATTCATTTTGGACATGTAATTTCTTGAATTTTTTAACATTATTGGGTAGCATCTATTGAGGTATGCTAAATTTTTCATTGTACCTACTGAAAGGTACAGGAAGGTACACCTACTGAAGGGTGTTGGAAAGTTTTGCACTTACTGATGAGTGCTAGACAGGTTCGGGTCAGGCTCGTGACGTTAAACAAGCACTATTGGGAGGCAACCCAGGTTAGATTTTCTTTTTCTTTTGTACTTTTGATTTTTTTTTTAGAATAGGTTGAATTTGGATTATTAGTGTCTATGCTTGGCTTATACACTGTTTCTAATGATGGTTTAACTGAATGAAATGTATGATGGTCTATTTGATGATGATTGAATGTGAATGATGATTGAGAATGTGTTGCATGTTGATACCCAGGTGAATGGTTCACTAGCTATGTGAACAGATGTGTGATTATTTATGATTGTGGTCTTGATGCTAAGCAGGGTGTATGAATGAATAATGTGTGAGAAAGCATGTTGTGTGAGTATTGAGCTCTAAAGTTTTTTCTGATATATGTTCTGTTCACAGAAAAGCATGAATGATATTGCTTTAGTCTTGATAATTGATTAAATTGTTTGTTGATGTCATATGATCAAGGCCATGTTTGGAAGCCCTTACTTAGCCAAATTTTCACCCAAAATGTTTTAATTGATTATACCCTTTTAGGACATTGGCCTTAAAACAGGATGAACACCCTTGATTTGAAATTATTTGCCTTGAGTTGGGTTGAGAATAATTGTATGAATTGGAAAGGTTCAAGTTTGGGATTGATTGGGGAAAAGTTGAAAGGCAAAAGAAAAACATTGAGCTCAAGTATTGAAAAAGAAAAATGCATGAGACGAGAAAAAGAAGAAAAGAAGAAACATGTAAATTGAGCTCAATGTAAAAGAAAAGGGAAGAAGTTGGGAATGAGTGAGATTGGTTCAAAAAGAGAGTGGTGCTTGAACTTTGAATGATAATATGGCTCTCTTAACTCAAGGATTTTTATATTCTCGAAAACCAATTTTTCTTGTTAGCCCAGCCTCATTACAAGCCTTGGAAAAGTCCTTGTGATGGCATTTGCATGTAAGGATTTTGATTGTTTTAGATGAATGGCAATGTTGTTTTATGTGATATGTGAACAGTAGAGAGTGGAGTACCCTCTTAAAACACTTGAGTGATTGAGTGAAACACTTGCTTGGTGAGAATTGATGAATTCATGTTTATATCTATGCTTAGTAATTGATCATTCATGAATAAAACATCTGTTGGGAAATATGTGATTATGTGAACTGAATTGGATTGAAAACATGCATGCGTTTTGATTAAGATTCCACTGAAAATCTGAGTTGAGTAGCTCTTGTCATAAGGAAAATGAATTTTTGGATTGTTGAACTATTTGATGAAAAAGTGGAAGGCCAAGTTTTGTCTTGTTTGCTTGAGGACAAGCAAAGTTCTAAGTTTGGGGTTGTGATAACGGTCTAAAAACCGTTATTTTCATGTGTAAATTCGATATCAAAACACAACCTTTGTGGCTTAGAATGAGCTTAAAATCAAGTAAAACAGTTAGTTGAGTCAAATGAGAGTCAAAAGCTGTTTTGAGAGATATTATGCTTGTTTTGCATTGTTTTGCANGGTTTTAATGAAGAATGAAGATGGAAGTGAAGTAGGAAGGTCTTAGACTCGAGAAAGAAGGATAAAAAGGAAGAAAAGAAGTGTTTATGGACCGCTCAGCGTCAAAACTGATCGCTGAGCGTCGGGATGCAAGGAGTCTGGTGCCAGGGAAGCAAGGCTGAGCAGTTTTGCGATTAGAGGCAAACCGCTCAGCGGTGAAATTGACCACTGAGCGGTTGCGCGATTATGGGTAAATCGCCCAGGGGTAAAATGCAACGCTGAGCGGTTGTCTACTGGGCTTGGGCCGAATTTTTGTATTCTTTCTACGGTATTAATAGCCCTAGAACGATTCAAAACCTAATCTTTTGGCAAGCAGAGAACTCTAGAGCAGTTCTACACTCCTTGGAGGCGGTTCCTTGGATGCTTAGGCTCCAATCTACCAATTTTAGGGTTTATTCTTCCATTCTTTCATTATATTTCATCTAGTTTCACCATGACAATGGTGAACTAAACCCTTTTGTTGTTGGGGAACAATTAATGTAATCTTTTGAAACTCTCTTTTAATGAAATTCTTATTTAATTTATATGCTTTGCATATGTTTATTTTATCAATTGTTGGGTTCCATACCTGTGCTTAGATCTTTTACCGTTTAACTCATTCGGTAATTGTTGTTTGTCTTTATTGATACGGACACGTACGGTAATGTCATGAACTGGGGGGAATTCCTTGATTATGATAATATCGCCTAGAGATAGGGGTAGGACATTCAATTTCATTTGCTTCTGTTCATCATGCATTATTAATTACTAGGGTAAGCGAGAGATAGCAAGCCAGTAATTAGTAATAGGCTCTTTTCGCCAAGAGATTGGGTTTAGGGTAGACTAAGAAAGTTTGCATAACAATCTGATAAATAAGCTAATTAAATAAGAAGAGTAAATAAAAGAGAGTGGATATGATGAAATATTAAATCCTAACAACTCCATTCATTCATAATTTTTCCTTCTCAATTGATTCAACTGCATTTACATGTTTATTTTCTTTATTTGCATTCAACACTTAAATTCTTTTCTTTTCAAGTCTTATGCGATTGAACTACATGAATGTTAAGGCCTGAGAGTTCCTTTGGGAAAACGATACTCGGACTTACCCGTTTAATTACTACTTGATAACGATCTGGTACACTTGCCAGGGACTTAACAACACTCAGGGTCCCGTCTCAATGTCGGCACCTATGGTGGGCGTAGTAATAAATGAGATGACTACACATGCAGGAGCGCGAGTGACGGTGATGCCGCAACCTGCACATGTGGTTGTTGGGGAAGACTCTTCGGGCAAGGCTACACCACACACTGCCCTGCATGGAGTAATTACTAGCGTTGACAGGCGTAAAAGCAAGCTAGAAATTCTGGAGGAAAGATTAAGGGTCGTAGAAGGAGTCGAGAGCTACGGATTCGGCGACGTCGCAAGATTGAGCCTGGTTCCTGGTGTAAAAATACCACATAAGTTTAAGCCGCCAGAGTTTGAGAAATACAAAGGTAATACATGCTCTAAAAGCCATCTGACCATGTACTGCAGAAAGATGGCTGCATATGCCTATGATGACAAATTGCTCATCCACTTTTTCCAAGATAGTTTGGCTGGGGTAGCATTGAATTGGTATACCCATCTAGAGCCATCTCGCATACGTTGTTGGGTGAACCTGGTTGACGCCTTCGTGAAGTAGTACAAATGCAACATGCATGTCGCACCCGACAGGTTGCAACTACAAAACATGGCAAAGAAAGATAATGAAACTTTTAAGGAATATGCTCAACGATGGAGAGAGTTAGCTACGCAGGTTGAGCTGCCTTTCTACGACAAGGAAATGGTGGCAATGTTTGTGAACACGCTCCAGCCGCCGTTTTATGAACACATGGTCGGGAATGTGTCCTTCAATTCGCCGATATCGTCATAATAGGCGAAAGAATAGAAATTGGGTTAAAGAACGGGAAAATCACATATGGCCTGTCTACAGCAGCAAACTCTAAAAAACCCAGTTTCAACCCAGGAAAGAAGAAGGAAGGACATGTACATGCAGCATCGACGATGCCCGTGTGGAGAGGTCAAACTCCCACTCATAATTATAGACCGTACCTGGGCCAACCTCCTTGTGCAGCTAATGCGGCCTTTACTCATCAAATTAGGCCTCAACAACAACAAGGATTTTATCAACCGCAACTTATCATAAACAATGCTTGGAGAGTTGGGACAAGCGCGAATCCAAATCCGAATGTGGGTCAAGGCGCTTATCCGAGAAAGACCTAAGAAAGAAATTTTGTTCATTTCACCCCCATCCCTACAACTTACACTGAATTATTACCTCACCTCGTCAAAAGGGGTCTGGTTGCTATATGTTTGATGATGCCTATGCAACCTCCATACCCAGGGGTTATGATGCCGATGCCAAGTGTAGTTATCATGGGGGAGGCGTGGGTCACTCAACTGAGAGGTGTATGGCCTTCAAACATAAAGTGTAAGCCCTAATCGACGTTGGGTGGCTGAAGTTTCAAGAAGATAAACCTAGCATTGATGTTAATCCATTATCCGGGCATGGAGGTGCCTCGACGAATGCCATTGAGGTTAAGAAAGGTGAGCTGATAAGGGATGCAGGTGAAATCCGAAGTTCCAGAAGGTTTATTTTCAAGGAGTTATTGAAGTTGGGTTTTTTAAACGATGATTACGATTTGGGAAAAGCGTGTGGGCTTCACCCATGCGTTGGACACTCTATCGATGAGTGTGTCGAGTTCGAGAGGATTCTGCAAGATCTACTTGACAAAAACTTAATGCAAGTATACTATGAGGACAAGAAGGAGGAAGTGTTTGCATAAAATGGTGGGGAGCCTAATGTAACTCTGCCAGAGCCGTTAGTTATCTGTTTCACTCGAACCACCCCTGCACCAGTAATTCAAGGAAAATCATTTGTCGTCATCTATACACCATCTCATTTTCCTTACAAGAGTGAAAAAGTTGTCCCTTGGAGGTATGGAACACACATTCGATGAAGGATAGTGCACAGAAAGTCAATCCTTCAACCGGGATCCAACTATTGAAATATATCAGGCATCGGCAGGATGGCAAGGAGTGGTCGAATCTTCACGCCACCGATTTTGATGAAAGAAGGAACTAGCAATAGTGAAGCGAAGGTGGCTACGAAAGCTAAGGAGCTCTTAAAAGGGAAGGGGGCGCAGGCAGAGGAGACCCTTGACAAGGAGGATAAGAAGGATATATCCGAGGAAGAAGCTTGTGAGTTTTTGAAATTCATACAACAAAGTGAGTACAAGGTGGTGGAACAATTGAGTCGCATGCCTGCCCGAATCTCCTTGTTAGAATTGCTTATGCATTCAACCTCCCATAGAAAGTTGCTAATGAAAATACTTAGTAAGGCTCATGTGGAGCAAGGTATCTTCCTGAACAAGTTTGAGGGCATTGTTAGCAACATCATTGCTAATAATTACCTCACCTTTACCGACGACGAAATACCTACTGAGGGGAGAGGGCATAACAAGGCTCTCTATGTCTCCGTGAAATGCTTGGATCACGTCATAGCACGCGTTCTGATAGACAATGGCTCCTCCCTGAATGTCATGCCCAAAGCGACGCTAGAGAAACTACCTTGTGACGGGATGCATATGAAGCCAAGCTTTATGATTGTAAGAGTGTTTGACAGTAGTAAGAGGGAAGTAATGGGGGAAATAGAGCTGCCGATCCAAGTGGGCCCATGTGTTTTTCAAATAACCTTCCAAGTCATGGATATCCTCCCAGCCTATAGTTGTCTGTTGGGTCGCCCATGGATCCATTCGGCGGGAGTTGTGCCTTCCACTCTGCACCAGAAACTGAAATATGTCATGGGAGATAAGCTGGTGATAGTATTCGGAGAGGAGGATCTCTTTGTGAGTAGGCCATCCTCCGCCCGCTATATTGAGGCGGCCGAGGAAGCTCTCGAGACAGCTTTCCAATCATTGGAGATTGTGGGAAACGCCTATGTGGAGCCATTCCCAGTGAACCCGCATCTGTCATGCGCCTCTATCATGATGGTCAAAGTCATGCTAAAGGAAGGCTATAAGTATGGGGACGGTTTAGGCAAGTACAGACAGGGGCAGACTTTCCCACTAGAGGCGGTTGAGAACAAAAACAGGTATGGCCTGGGCTACAAGCCCACCAAAGAGGATAAGAAGAGGCTGATTGAGGAAAAGAGAAAGCGCAGTCTAGCTCATGTGGAGAGACGGGAACTAAGGGCGAAAAAGATTCACATTTGCGATATCAAGAAGAGTTTTCGCAGTGCCGGATTGGTGAACGCTAGCCAAATAGTAGTCGTGGAAGATGAAGCTGGATCTGAAAGCTCAAACCTTGTGTGGGCTTGCTCCCCAAATGCGCAGCTCGACAGCTGGAAGACTTTGGATTTACCCGTGATGCTTAATTTGAATGAAATGTAATATTTTAATTAATCCTATTGCTTTACCCGGGGCTTTAGGATTCATGACTTACGGGTTTACGCTTTTATTTTGCTTTCAGTGTGATAATTGAATCGTGTTTGTTTGCGTTTTTATCATCATTTTGGCCTTCTTCGTCGTTTTTCTTATTTATTTATTCTTTTTCACAAACTTAAATAATGCATATATGACAATGAATGTTTTGAAAATAACAATGTCGATATTCCTAACTTTGAGCACCCTGTCGATAATACGGAAGATGATTGGGAAGATGATTCGGAACCCTCTCCAGAACTAATGAGATTAGTGGAGCAAGAATCTAAAGAAATAAAACCCCATCAGGAAGATGTTGAGATACTCAACTTGGGAGATGAAGATGAGATAAAAGAAGTGAAAATAGGTACTACCATGAAAAAGGAAGTGAGAGAAAGGTTACGTTTCCTATTAAAGGAGTTTAGGGACGTTTTCGCTTGGTTGTACAATGATATGCTTGCTTTGGATACTGATATCGTGCAGCATAAACTCCCTCTTAAGTCGAAATGCCTCCCGGTTAAACAGAAACTAAGAAAGATGAAACCAGAATTGTCCTTGAAAATCAAGGAAGAGGTGTAGAAACAATTCGATGCAGGATTTCTAGCCGTGGCAAAGTACCTGCAATGGGTGGCAAATGTCGTACCAATGCCCAAGAAAGATGGTAAAGTTCGAATGTGCGTTGACTACCATGATTTGAATCGTGCAAGTCCAAAAGACAACTTCCCACTACCGCACATTGAAACTCTAGTCGACAATACGGCCAAGTTCTCGCTATTTTCGTTCATGGACGGTTTCTCGGGATATAATCAGATTAAGATGGCACCTGAGGATATGGAAAAGACTGCCTTTATCACGTTGTGGGGAACATTTTGTTATAAGGTGATGTCTTTTGGGCTCAAGAATGCTGGGGCAACATATCAAAGGGCGATGGTGGCATTTTTTCATGATATGATGCACAAGGAGATCGAAGTGTATGTGGATAACATGATTGCGAAGTCTGAATCGGAAGAAGAGCACATTCTCAAGTTGAGGAAATTATTTGAGAGATTGAGAAAGTTTAAGCTCAGATTAAATTTGGAAAATTGTTGGGCTTTATTGTTAGCCAAAGGGGGATAAAAATGGATCCTGACAAGGTACGAGCGATAGTGGAAATGCCTGCGCCTCGGACAGAAAAGGAGGTTCGAGGTTTTCTGGGTAGATTGAACTACATTGCTAGATTCATCTCCCAATTGACTGCTACCATTGAACCGATATTCAAGTTGTTACGTAAGAATCAGGCTGTGATTTGGAACAAGGAGTGTTAGGCAACTTTTGAAAAAATCAAACAATACCTACAAGACCCTCCGGTATTGCGCCAACCTGAGCTACGAAGACCGTTCATTCTGTATTTGACTGTGTTGGATGAGTCAATGGGTTGTGTATTGGGTCAGCATGACGAGGCTGAGAAGAGAGAGCATGCCATATATTACCTAAGCAAGAAGTTCACAGATTGCGAACGACGATATTCGCCATTAGAGCGAACTTGTTGTGCATTAGCGTGGGCTGCTCATCATTTAAGACGATACATGCTGAGTCATTCCACCTGGTTGATATCAAAGATGGACCCAATCAAGTATATTTTTGAAAAGCCAGCTCTCACTAGGAGGATAGCTTGGTGGCAGATGCTACTATCAGAATATGACATCATATACGTTACTCAGAAGTCTGTCAAGGGTAGCACTATCGCGGAATACCTGGATCACCAACCCATTAGCGATTATCAACCAATGCAACCTGAATTTCCCAATGAGGATATCATAGCCCTATTCAAAGAAAGCAGAAAAGACCAAGACAAAGAAACCTGGACTTTACTGTTCGATGGAGCCTCAAATGTGATGGGGCATGGAATAGGGGCAGTGCTTATCTCTCCGGAGAAGTAGTACATACCAATGACAGCAAGGTTGTGTTTTAATTGCACGAATAACATCGCGGAATATGAGGCCTGTGCTATGGGTATTCGAGCGGCGATCGAGTCCAAGGCAAAGATTCTGGATGTATATGGAGATTCAGCTTTGGTTATTCACCAGTTGAAGGGAGAATGGGAAACTAGGGATGCAAAGTTAATTCCTTACCAAGCTTACATAAGAGGATTAATGGAGTATTTTGATGCCATCACATTTAACCACATACCGTGAGAAGATAATCAATTAGCAGACGCGTTGGCTACTTGGTCATTAATGTTTGAAGTTGACCAAGATGCAGAATTACCAATGATTGAAATGAAGAGCCATGCGAAGCTGGCATATTTCCATTTCATCGAGGAGGAGGTAGATGGTAAACCTTGGTATTTTGATATCAAGCAGTATCTTAAGGCCCGAGAATATCCTGAGAAGGCGTCTGAAAACGATAAAAGGTCACTTAAGAGGTTGGCTGGAAACTTTATCTTAAACGGGGATGTTTTATAAAAAAGAAATTATGACCTGGTACTCCTCAGGTGCGTGGATGCAAAGGAGGCCGAGCTGATATTGAAGGAAGTGCGCGAAGGTACATTTGGCACGCACATGAACAGACACTCAATGGCCAGAAAGATCTTGAGAGCTGGTTACTTCTGGTTGACCATGGAAAATGATTGTTGCACGCATGTGAGAAAGTGTGAGAAATGTCAGAAGTATGCTGATAATATCAATGTACCACCCACGACCCTAACCATGTTGTCTGCACCGTGGCCATTCTCGATGTGGGGGATAGATTTCATTGGAGCTATAGAGCCAAAAGCGTCGAACGAACACTATTTCATACTAGTCGTAATCGATTACTTCACCAAATGGGTTGGGGGTGCTTCTTATGCCAACGTGACTAGAAAGGTGGTGACCAGATTCATAAAAAAGGAGTTGATATGTAGATACGGGCTCCCTAACAAAATCATCACTGATAACGCCACCAACCTGAACAACCAGATGATGGCGGAGTTATCTGAGGAGTTTAAAATTCATCATCATAATTCTTCTCCTTATTGTCCAAAGATGAATGGGGCAGTAGAGGCTGCTAATAAGAATATCAAGAAAATTATCCAGAAGATGGTAGTCACGTATAAAGATTGGCATGAAATGCTTTCGTTCGCTTTGCATGGGTATCGCACGTCGGTACGAAGATCGACCGGAGCAACACCTTTCTCCCTTGTGTATGGGATGGAAGCAGTACTTCCATTTGAGGTGGAAATCCCATCTTTACAAGTGTTAATGGAAACCCAATTGGAGGAAGCTGAGTGGGTTCAGGCTCAGTTTGACTAGCTCAATCTCATCGAAGAAAAGAGACTGACGGCAGTGTGCCATGGACAATTGTACCAAAGAAGAATGAAAAAGGCTTTCAACAAAAAGGTGCGCCCGAGGGAGTTCCACGAAGGCGAGCTGGTGTTAAAAAAGATTTTGCTTATACAAAAGGATCACAGAGGCAAGTGGACCCCAAATTATGAAGGGTCGTTTGTAGTAAAAAAAAGCATTCTCTGGTGGGGCACTAATTCTCACAAGGATAGATGGAGAGGAGTTACCTTTACCGGTTAATTCCGATGCGGTAAAAAAGTTTTACGCGTGATGATTCCGTGATAGGGGATGCTATTAAGGGATATTAACATTGTTTTTGAATTCTTTTGTATTCTGTGTTTTTCCATTCAATAAATACCATATGGTTTTATCTGTGGTTTCACTCTTACACTTTTTCTTTTGAAACGATTCATTTCACACTAAGCTTTAAACTAAAACAAGGGAAGAGGAAAGTAATAATAATTAAAGCATCACGGGTATATTCATTAAGCGTAAGCTCGTTCCTGAAGGATTGATGGGTGTCGCGGCCTATACAAATTTGATTACATATTTAGAAATGCAGTATAGCTAGGAAGTGACTCCTAGGTCGTCTCTCAAGGACCAAATGCGGTTCGAGTCTTAGGTCTAACACGTAGTGGGGGGGTTTGAAAGTGTTCTTGCAAGGAAAATAAAATTAAAGTAAAACTAAAAATTAAATACAACCAAACATAATTAAAAATATTAAAATAACTGAATAAAGCATGAAGACCGAACGGTCCCAGATCTCTAAAACAAGATTAATAAACTAATTAAAATGTAACATATAATAAAGAAAGACATGATATGATATTTAAATGAAAAATAAAGAAATAAAACGCAACTAGAATAAAGATTCAATGCAAAACGTTTGAACCAATTAAGAAGAAACATATGCAACAGGAAATAAAAGAAATGCTAAGGTGCGTGAATTCATTTAATCTAAACTAATTTAAAAGAGATAAATAAGAAAACATTATGCACTCTATTCAATGCAACGTTAAATTAAATAAATGAAAATGCTAATTGAAGACATTAAATGCATATCTTTCACAGTTCAGGTGTTAAAATAAAATACTTTGGAACTCTCCTAAATTGAATCCACATTTTCAAAAAAAAAAAAAAAAGTAAATTGTCCATGCACCACCCATACTCAATTACCGTGCAGCTGCTTCAAAGTAACACTACGAATCCACTTCTTTCTCCTCTGCCAACCGTCCCATCAAATTTGTTGTTTTTCATTCTTCTAAGTAAAATGGAAGTATAAAGCAATTAATCATCAGACCCACCGTGTTTCATTCAATAAAGCTTGGAGAAAAAAAAATATATAAACCCCAATGCGTCAGCTACTTCTGGCATCCACAAAACAAGGAAAATTGCACCATCTAAACCGTGATATTCTTCAACAGTGAAAAGAAAAAAAAAAAAAACAAGAAATGTTTCCTCCTTAAATGCTAGTTGACGTGAACATCTCTCTTTCTCCAATGAAAAAAAAACGTGCAGCATTTTTTTCTTCAAACAAAAATTAAAATGCTTTCTAATAATATGTAAATTCACTATGTGCAGCGGCGGCACCAGCAAGGAAAGAAGAATGACTAAAATCTAGAAATCTATAGATGCTATTAAAATGCTAAATCAATAAGGCAAAGCAAAAGTGTTGAGTTTTTTTATTCATTCATAATCAAAATGCTGAGACATGGTTTCAAAAAGAAAACGTTTCCTCCCAAGTGCCAACGTTCCAGCCTCCCCAAGAAATCTCCAATTGCCAAGAGAGTCTCCTTCAAGTGACGGCTACACTCTTTGCTAAGGCCATGTGCCTCAAAAATTAGGGTGGGGTCCACCCAATCCTAGGGTTTTCAAGTATCAAGTGTCAAATAAAATTGGATACAACAACATTTTTCTAAAATTGGCCCACAATGTTAAAAGTTTGTCTAAAAATCTTAAACTACTAAATTACAAGATAATTAAAAATAAAATGCCTAATTCTAGAGTCTTTAATTTATTTGCCTCCTTCCTAATGCTCCAAAATATGTCTCCAATATTTTCCCTGCAATTAAAAATGCAATTTGTAGTGGTGGAAGGTCGGTTGAGTCGGCCGGATCAAGAGTGCTGGAGGAAGACCGGTCGGCCAGATTGCCAAAGTCACAAGGGGCAAAGGCGGC